>NC_051083.1:100622877-100758640 GCF_004664715.2 Peromyscus leucopus
CTAGATCTGGTGTTAAGTACAAATATACATTCCATCTGTCTTCAGGGGCAGGAAAATCTAGATTTTCAGGATAACCAGGGCCTCACTGTGACCATGTATCCAAGAAAGGTCTTAGTCTGTATCAACTATACCCCAGGACAGGCACCTTGCTCAGGAATTCTGCTCCAACACAAAAGGGATTGAATTTTTTTTTTTTTCCGGTACTGGAGGTAAAGAATATACAGTTGGCTGAGTAGTCGAGGAAGGTTTGGGAGGACTTGGAGAAAGGGAAAATATGAATGAAACACTTTAAAAGGCAAACTTAAGACACATAGAATTTTTCCCGTAAAAGGCTGGATTCTACCACCTGTAGCAGGTGCCTTGGGATCCTGATGTCCCCACCTCACAAGGGCTGGGACTGCATTTGTGCACAAACATCAATAGCAACAATAATGGTTTTGGGATCCATTGTTGAATGACCATATAGTGGAGAGTTTCCAGGGCAATGGGGCCAGACATTTGAAATATGTTTGTTTCTAGCTAGCTTCCTCCTTCCACGAGGTCTAAAGAGGAAGGTCTTGGGGGTCTGTAGGAGTAGAACTTTGCAGTCCTGCAAGGGGTGAGCCAGGGTTTAGTTCCCTGTTCTTGTATAAGGTGTATGTAACCCTGTTCACCGGTTCATTGATTACATTGCTTGAGGAGATGGACAGTGTTCCAAGAGAAGGGAGGGTAGTATAAGATGGGGGTGCATGGGAAACATCAGTGTTTGCTACTCTCTGGATACTCTTTCATCCTAGAGTCACCAATGGACTGAGGATATCCAGAGTAGGCTCACTAATCACCAAGAGCATGGAGTCTCAACTTGTGGGTCACAACCAATTTACGGATTGCATATCAGATATTTACATTATGATTGATAACGGTACCAACCCAGCAGCTATGAAGTAGTAACAAAGTAATTGTCGGTGTGTAGGGAGTGGGGATAGGGAAACACCACAACATGAGGCACTGTAGAACAGGTCACAGCATTAGGAACATGTAGGACTGAGCAAGGAGTTGCAGGGTAAAGAGCAGGAGTGGCTGATCCTGGGTACCTGCTTTTCCCCTGGTCAGGAAGCAATCAAGGCCTGCCTTAGTTAGGGCTTCTATTGCTGCAAAGAAACATCCACACCAAAGAGCAAATTGGGGAGAAAAGTGTTTAGTGGGTGTATGCTTCCAGATCATCTTTAGCTGAAGTCAGTGTAGGAACTCCGACAGGGCAGGATTTGACTCATAGGCAATGCAGGGGTGCTGTTTACTGGCTTGTATCCCCTGGCATGCTCAGCCAGCTTTCTAATAGAACTCAGGACTTCCATCCCAGGAATAGCACCACCACCATGGGATGGACCTCCCCCATTGACCACTAATTGAGAAGATGCTTTACATCTGGGTCTCATGGAGGCGTTTCCTCCACTGAGGCACCATCTTCTCTGATGACTCTTGTCCAGTTGACACAAAATCAGTTAGTGCAAGCCCTTAGTTAATAACTCCAGACATAGGAATCATAGACCTCTGGGATACTATTTGATAAAGGTGGGTAAGGGCTGCCTTTTGTTCCCACCCTTTCTGCTGTATTGACAGTTTCCCCTTGTCGCTTTTGATTTGGTCAACCCTTGCTGTTCTTAATAGCAGGGAACTTGTCTGTATGAAAGCCAAGAAGGTCCTCTTGTACAGTTGCAGGGCTGAGCCTTTATGCACCTGGCTATCCCAAGCTTATCTCAGAGCCTTTTCAAACAGACAGAAGGAGCTGGTGCTCTTCAAACTCCCTCTTGGTCCGACATGATACCACTGCAGATGGATTTTCATCACCTCCCATTGCCAATGTACATTCAGCATGTAATGCGTCCCCAATGCACCCCCCAAAATGGAGACCTGTCATTGAGGCAGAGAGAAACAACTACAATTTAACCTGGGATCCTGCAGGCTCACCACTGGGGCAGAGTGGGTTACAGCACTGTTAAGTTACTCCCAGAAATCCATTTCTCTAAGAACACAAAGAATCCATTACTGTAAGACCTCAAAATCTGCCAGGTAAGTAATATAAAGCCATTTTTCTCCTCACATTTTTGGCAAACATGGGACAATGTTTTCAGTCCCAGGCATCTCTATGATTCTAGTTAAGTTCCTTCCTGCAGCAGGTTTTTCCCAGAAGGCAGCTGTTTGCCTCAAACTGAATAGATCCCACAGAATGGCTGCCCAAGCAAGGGGGATCTCAGTTCCTCCGGGTTCCTCCTCCTAATAGTGAGCTCCTGGGTCAGCCAGCATCATGAGTTTACCGGTGTTCATTGAGGTTTTGGAAAGCATGGACATTTTTCCTAGGCAGTAGCTTTTCATGAGGGACAACTGCAAGTGTATACCATTCTCCAGAGAAAGCGAGGTATGGCGACTCTCTTCTTGGATTCTGGCAGGGAGGGTCCCACACTGTCTGTGGCCAGAGACTGAGCCCACGAGGTTGTTTTTGCACAGAGCACGCTGAATGAATATGTTGAGCAGCGAATCTGTGCATTGCCCTGACTCGTGGAAAGTTTATTCAAAATTAGGATTTAAAACGAAATATTTCTAAGTCGATTTGATGTGTGCCTACTGAAGAAAAATTGTTTGCAAGAGCTAGCCTGGCCTCTTTGCATTTTGTTTCTCTCGTGCTTTAATCAGGAATTAGCCCCAGAGATAGAGGCTCAGAGACCAAGGGAGACACATGTCCAAGCACTTTGCAATAGTTTCACCAGAAAAACCTGCTTACTGCCCAAGCTCATCTGAAAACCAAAAGGGTTTGCTTGTGGAGCCTGCACCGACCAGCTCTTGGTGCCTGAATATCCCAATCTTAAATCCAGTGCCCTGGAAAGCAGGCAGATCAACTAACATCTTCCGTTCCCTACTCCCTCCCCTCGCGTCCGTCCAGGTGGTTTAATACAGGAAATGATTTAAAAGGCCCCGTTTTCCCTTCTCTGCGTGGTAAATTTCTCGCACTAGTTTTTCCTTACCTTTTATTGGCAGACACGGATCAGTACTTTGGATTCCAGGGCATTTCCATTGCTCCTTGGCTAGCTGTGTTTGCACTTTAGCGGTGCGGGGTAACTCTTTGCCGCGAACAGGAGCGATCCCTCAATATGTCTGCCTCAGCGGCAAGTTAGCTCAGGTTCAGCTTGGTCTTCCATAAGATCCTGGCGAACCAGGGTGGTCTGCCTGGGTCAGACAGCGAGCGTCTTGCATTTGGGGCTGTTCGCTGAGCTTTATATGAGAAAGTTATCGGAATTCCTGCACTCTCCCGCTGTCTCTTCCCAGAGATTCAGCCCATACAGTGCTTGTGCATAGTGCCTGCTAAATATGCTGATAGAATGCCCTGGATCCCGGACCTTTGACGAAGGATTAAGACAGAAGATGAAATAATTTTCGGTTGACTGGATACAGCCCGCTAAGGTAAAATCTGCAGTGGTGAAGGCTGCTAGCCTGTGCCTTCTCAGTTCCCCTTCATCTGTGTATCCTACTCGGAATTTGCCCCACAGAGGCAGTGTCCAAGGGAGACACATCTCCAAGGACTTGGTAGACCCCCTAGTAAACCTGCTTACTGTCCAGAAACTTGTGCTTCTGTGGGCAGTAGCTTATTCTCAAATTATTAATTCTCTTACTGGTTTTTCACCAAGGGGTGGGGGGAACAGCAAAGAAAAACCCTAAATGATTTTGTCTCTCAAAAATATGATTTGTAATTTAAAAGGCAATGGATGAAAATTGTCTTCCACACAAAATTATTTCTAAAGTGAGGAACAAAATTCATTTACAAAAATATTTTATAAAAAAATGCTGTTGGATTTCTCCTGTGCTGTTTCTTCTTAATGTGTCCACATGTCCAAGTCGAATGAATGATATTGAAAAAATTCTATTTGGAAATGTTGTTATTTAAGATTGTGAAAGAACATCCATTTTTCTGCTATTTACCTTTTTTTAATTTCTAACATCTGAAAATTATGAAATTGGCAGCCAGAAGGTAAAGTGTGAGGTTAAGCAAGGTGGAATAATCTCAGAAAGAGAATAATGGATGTTATCCCGTAAATAGGAAATGTAGTCAATAAATATACATGGGTAATGAATCCAATGTACGTGTGTATAGGGAAAAAATAATTTAGTAGAGAACAGATGAGACTGATATAACGGAGTGAGCCAAGACTGACTGCAAGTGATCTGTATGAGTTCTGAAAGGGCCCATGGAGTGGACTGCTTTTCTAGTTCTGAGTCTGTCGGGGTGGGGTTGGAATTCTTCATGTTTGCATGCTAAGTGTATGAAGAGTATCAATGTGAATGTGTAAAATTCAGTGTGAAATTCCATAGCTTTAGTGTGGCTACTCCAAGTGAGCTGTCTATATGTCAGGTCTGGTTAAAACTGGGGAAGTGTCATTTCACTTACTTGCAATGTTTTATTCATAAACATTATAAAATAAAACAATGAATACCAAAGCATATGACAATAGTAAAAAGAATAGAGCCAAGAGGTCAAACTACAGCGGGTGTTAAGTACAAATATACATTCCACCTGGCTTGAGGGGCAGGAAAATATAGATTTTCAGGATAACCAGGGCCTCACTGTGACCATGTATGCAAGAAAGGTCTTAGTCTATATCAACTATACCCAGGACAGGCACCATGTTCAGGAATTCTGCTCCAACACAAAAGGGATTGAATTTTTTTTTTTTTTTTCCGGTACTGGAGGTAAAGAATATACAGTTGGCTGAGTAGTCGAGGAAGGTTTGGGAGGACTTGGAGAAAGGGAAAATATGAATGAAACATTTTAAAAGGCAAACTTAAGACACATAGAATTTTTCCCGTAAAAGGCTGGATTCTACCACCTGTAGCAGGTGCCTTGGGATCCTGATGTCCCCACCTCACAAGGGCTGGGACTGCATTTGTGCACAAACATCAATAGCAACAATAATGGTTTTGGGATCCATTGTTGAATGACCATATAGTGGAGAGTTTCCAGGGTAATGGGGCCAGACATTTGAAATATGTTTGTTTCTAGCTAGCTTCCTCCTTCCACGAGGTCTAAAGAGGAAGGTCTTGGGGGTCTGTAGGAGTAGAACTTTGCAGTCCTGCAAGGGGTGAGCCAGGGTTAGTTCCCTGTTCTTGTATAAGGTGTATGTAACCCTGTTCACCGGTTCATTGATTACATTGCTTGAGGATATGGACAGTGTTCCAAGAGAAGGGAGGGTATTATAAGATGGGGGTGCATGGGAAACATCAGTGTTTGCTACTCTCTGGATACTCTTTCATCCTAGAGTCACCAATGGACTGAGGATATCCAGAGTAGGCTCACTAAACACCAAGGGAGTCTCAACGTTTGGGTCACAACAATTTAAGGGTTGCATATCAGATATTTACATTATGATTGATAACGGTACCAACCCAGCAGCTATGAAGTAGTAACAAAGTAATTGTCGGTGTGTAGGGAGTGGGGATAGGGAAACACCACAACATGAGGCACTGTAGAACAGGTCACAGCATTAGGAACATGTAGGACTGAGCAAGGAGTTGCAGGGTAAAGAGCAGGAGTGGCTGATCCTGGGTACCTGCTTTTCACCTGGTCAGGAAGCAATCAAGGCCTGCCTTAGTTAGGGCTTCTATTGCTGCAAAGAAATATCCACACCAAAGAGCAAATTGGGGAGAAAGTGTTTAGTGGGTGTATGCTTCCAGATCATCTTTAGCTGAAGTCAGTGTAGGAACTCCAACAGGGCAGGATTTGACTCATAGGCAATGCAGGGGTGCTGTTTACTGGCTTGTATCCCCTGACATGCTCAGCCAGCTTTCTAATAGAACTCAGGACTTCCATCCCAGGAATAGCACCACCACCATGGGATGGACCCTCCCCCATTGACCACTAATTGAGAAGATGCTTTACATCTGGGTCTCATGGAGGCGTTTCCTCCACTGAGGCACCATCTTCTCTGATGACTCTTGTCCAGTTGACACAAAATCAGTTAGTGCAAGCCCTTAGTTAATAACTCCAGACATAGGAATCATAGACCTCTGGGGATACTATTTGATAAAGGTGGGTAAGGGCTGCCTTTTGTTCCCACCCTTTCTGCTGTATTGACAGTTTCCCCTTGTCACTTTTGATTTGGTCAACCCTTGCTGTTCTTAATAGCAGGGAACTTGTCTGTATGAAAGCCAAGAAGGTCCTCTTGTACAGTTGCAGGGCTGAGCCTTTATGCACCTGGCTATCCCAAGCTTATCTCAGAGCCTTTTCAAACAGACAGAAGGAGCTGGTGCTCTTCAAACTCCCTCTTGGTCCGACATGATACCACTGCAGATGGATTTTCATCACCTCCCATTGCCAATGTACATTCAGCATGTAATGCGTCCCCAATGCACACCCCAAAATGGAGACCTGTCATTGAGGCAGAGAGAAACCTGACAATTTAACCTGGGATCCTGCAGGCTCACCACTGGGGCAGAGTGGGTTACAGCACTGTTAAGCTACTCCCAGAAATCCATTTCTCTAAGAACACAAAGAATCCATTACTGTAAGACCTCAAAAGCTGCCAGGTAAGTAATATAAAGCCATTTTTGTCCTCACCTTTTTGGCAAATATGCGACAATGTTTTCAGTCCCAGGGCATCTGTATGCTTCTAGTTAAGCTCGTCGCTGCAGCAGCTTTTTCCCAGAAGGCAGCTGTTTGCCTCAAACTGAATAGATCCCACAGAATGGCTGCCCGAGCAAGGGGATCTCAGTTCCTCCGGGTTCCTCCTCCTAATAGTGAGCTCCTGGGTCAGCCAGCATCATGAGTTTACCGGTGTTCATTGAGGTTTTGGAAAGCATGGACAGTTTCCTAGGCAGTAGCTTTTCATGCGGGACAACTGCAAGTGTGTATACCATTCGCCAGAGAAAGCGAGGTATGGCGACTCTCTTCTTGGATTCTGGCAGGGAGGGTCCCACACTGTCTGTGGCCAGAGACTGAGCCCACGAGGTTGTTTTTGCACAGAGCACGCTGAATGAATATGTTGAGCAGCGAATCTGTGCATTGCCCTGACTCGTGGAAAGTTTATTCAAAATTAGGATTTAAAACGAAATATTTCTAAGTCGATTTGATGTGTGCCTACTGAAGAAAAATTGTTTGCAAGAGCTAGCCTGGCCTCTTTGCATTTTGTTTCTCTCGTGCTTTAATCAGGAATTAGCCCCAGAGATAGAGGCTCAGAGACCAAGGGAGACACATGTCCAAGCACTTTGCAATAGTTTCACCAGAAAAACCTGCTCACTGCCCAAGCTCATCTGAAAACCAAAAGGGTTTGCTTGTGGAGCCTGCACGGACCAGCTCTTGGGTGCCTGAATATCCAATCTTAAATCCAGTGCCCTGGAAAGCAGGCAGATCAACTAACATCTTCCATGTCCCTACTCCTCCCTCGCGTCCGTCCAGGTGGTTTAATACAGGAAATCATTTAAAAGGCCCTGTTTTCCCTTCAATGCGTGGTAAATTTCTCGCACTAGTTTTTCCTTACCTTTTATTGGCAGACACGGATCAGTACTTTGGATTCCAGGGCATTTCCATTGCTCCTTGGCTAGCTGTGTTTGCACTATAGCGGTGTGGGGTAACTCTTTGCCGCGAACGGGAGCGATCCTCAATATGTCTGCCTCAGCGGCAAGTTAGCTCAGGTTCAGCTTCGTCTTCCATAAGATCCTGGCGAACCAGGGTGGTCTGCCTGGGTCAGACAGCGAGCGTCTTGCATTTGGGGCTGTTCGCTGAGCTTTATATGAGAAAGTTATCGGAATTCCTGCACTCTCCCGCTGTCTCTTCCCAGAGATTCAGCCCATACAGTGCTTGTGCATAGTGCCTGCTAAATATGCTGATAGAATGCCCTGGATCCCGGACCTTTGACGAAGGATTAAGACACAAGGTGAAATAATTTTCAGTTGACTGGATACAGCCCGCTGAAGGTAAAATCTGCAGTGGTGAAGGCTGCTAGCCTGTGCCTTCTCAGTTCCCCTTCATCTGTGTATCCTACTCGGAATTTGCCCCACAGAGGCAGTGTCCAAGGAGACACATCTCCAAGGATTTGGTAGACCCCCTAGTAAACCTGCTTACTGTCCAGAAACTTATGCTTCTGTGGGCAGTAGCTTATTCTCAAATTATTAATTCTCTTACTGGTTTTTCACCAAGGGGGGGGGGAACAGCAAAGAAAAACCCTAAATGATTTTGTCTCTCAGAAATATGATTTGTAATTTAAAAGGCAATGGATGAAAATTGTCTTCCACACAAAATTATTTCTAAAGTGAGGAACAAAATTCATTTACAAAATATTTTATAAAAACATGCTGTTGGATTTCTGCTATGCTGTTTCTACTTAATGTGTCCATATGTCCAGGACGGAATGGATGATACTGAAATAATTTTCTATTTGGAAAGGTTGTTATTTAAAATTGTGAAAAAACATCCATATTTCTGCTATTTACTTTTTTTAAATTTCTAACAACCAAAAATTATGAAATTGGCAGCCACAAGGTGAAGTGTGAAGTTAAGCAAGGTGGAATAATCTCAGAAAGGGAATAATGGACGTTATCCCATAAACATGATATCTAGTCAATAATATACATAGGTAATGATTCTAATGTACGTGTGTATAGAGAACAAATCAATTAGTAGAGAACAGAAAAGGTTGATATAAGGGGGTGAGCAAAGACTGACTGCAAGTGATCTGTATCAGTTCTGAAAGGGCCCATGGTGTGGACTGCTTTTCTAGTTCTGAGTCTGTGGGGGTTGGAATTCTTCATGTTTGCATGCTAAGTGTATGAAGAGTATCAATGTGAATGTGAAAATTCGGTGTGAAATTCCATAGCTTTAGTGTGGCTACTCCAAGTGAGCTGTCTATATGTCAGGTCTGGTTAAAACTGGGGAAGTGTCATTTCACTTACTTGCAATTTTTATTCATAAACATTATAAAATAAAAACAATGAATACCAAAGCATATGACAATAGTAAAAAAATAGAGCCAAGAGGTCAAACTACAGCGGGTGTTAAGTACAAATATACATTCCACCTGGCTTGAGGGGCAGGAAAATCTAGATTTTCAGGATAACCAGGGCCTCACTGTGACCATGTATCCAAGAAAGGTCTTAGTCTATATCAACTATACCCCAGGACAGGCACCATGCTCAAGAATTCTGCTCCAACACAAAAGGGATTGAATTTTTTTTTCAGTACTGGAGGTAAAGAATATACAGTTGGCTGAGTAGTCGAGGAAGGTTTGGGGGTAATTGTGGAAAGGGAAAATATGAATGAAACATTTTAAAAGGCAAACTTAAGACAAATAGAATTTTTCCCATAAAAGGCTGGATTCTACCACCTGTAGCAGGTGCCTTGGGATCCTGATGTCCCCACCTCACAAGGGCTGGGACTGCATTTGTGCACAAACATCATTAGCAACAATAATGGTTTTGGGATCAATTGTTGAATGACCATATAGTGGAGAGTTTCCAGGGCAATAGGGCCAGACATTTGAAATATGTTTGTTTCTAGCTAGCTTCCTCCTTCCACAAGGTCTAAAGAGGAAGGTCTTGGGGGTCTGTAGGAGTAGAACTTTGCAGTCCTGCAAGGGGTGAGCCAGGGTTTAGTTCCCTGTTCTTGTATAAGATGTATGTAACCCTGTTCACCGGTTCATTGATTACATTGCTTGAGGAGATGGACAGTGATCCAAAAGAAGGGAGGGTAGTATAAGATGGGGTGCATGGGAAACATCAGTGTTTGCTACTCTCTGGATACTCTTTCATCCTAGAGTCACCAATGGACTGAGGATATCCAGAAAAGGCTCACTAATCACCAAGAGCAGGAAGTCTCAACCTGTGGGTCACAACATGAGGCACTGTAGAACAGGTCACAGCATTAGGAAGATGGAAAACAACTGAGCAAGGAGTTGCAGGGTAAAGAGTAGGAGTGGCTGATCCAGGGTACCTACTTTTCACCTGGTCAGGAAGCAATCAAGGCCTGCCTTAGTTAGAGCTTCTATTGCTGCAAAGAAACATCCACACCAAACAGCAAATTTGGGAGAAAAGTGTTTAGTGGTGTATGCTTCCAGATCATCTTTAGCTGAAGTCAGTGTAGGAACTCCAACAGGGCAGGATTTGACTCATAGGCAATGCAGGGGTGCTGTTTACTGCTTGTATCCCCTGGCATGCTCAGCCAGCTTTCTAATAGAACTCAGGACTTCCATCCCAGGAATAGCACCACCACCATGGGATGGATCCTCCCCATTGACCACTAATTGAGAAGATGCTTTACATCTGGGTCTCATGGAGGCGTTTCCTCCACTGAGGCACCATCTTCTCTGATGACTCTTGTCCAGTTGACACAAAATCAGTTAGTGCAAGCCCTTAGTTAATAACTCCAGACATAGGAATCATAGACCTCTGGGGTTACTATTTGATAAAGGTGGGTAAGGGCTGCCTTTTGTTGCTACTCTTTCTGCTGTATTGACAGTTTCCCCTTGTCGCTTTTGATTTGGTCAACCCTTGCTGTTCTTAATAGCAGGGAACTTGTCTGTATGAAAGCCAAGAAGGTCCTCTTGTACAGTTGCAGGGCTGAGCCTTTATGCACCTGGCTATCCCAAGCTTATCTCAGAGCCTTTTCAAACAGACAGAAGGAGCTGGTACTCTTCAAACTCCTCTTGGTCCGACATGATACCACTGCAGATGGATTTTCATCACCTCCCATTGCCAATGTACATTCAGCATGTAATGCGTCCCCAATGCACCCCCAAAATGGAGACTGTCATTGAGGCAGAGAGAAACCCTGACAATTTAACCTGGGATCCTGCAGGCTCACCACTGGGGCAGAGTGGGTTACAGCACTGTTAAGCTACTCCAGAAATCCATTTCTCTAAGAACACAAAGAATCCATTACTGTAAGACCTTAAAAGCTGCCAGGTAAGTAATATAAAGCCATTTTTGTCCTCACCTTTTTGGCAAATATGCGACAATGTTTTCAGTCCCAGGGCATCTGTATGCTTCTAGTTAAGCTCCTCGCTGCAGCAGGTTTTCCCAGAAGGCAGCTGTTTGCCTCAAACTGAATAGATCCCACAGAATGGCTGCCCTAGCAAGGGGGATCTCGGTTCCTCCAGGTTCCTCCCTCCTAATAGTGAGCTCCTGGGTCAGCCAGCATCGTGAGTTTACCGGTGTTCATTGAGGTTTTGGAAAGCATGGACAGTTTCCTAGGCAGTAGCTTTTCAAGCGGGACAACTGCAAGTGTGTATACCATTCGCCAGAGGATGGGGTTTAAGAGAAAGGAAGGTATGGCGACTCTCTTCTTGGATTCTGGCAGGGAGGGTCCCACACTGTCTGTTGCCAGAGACTGAGCCCACGAGGTTGTTTTTGCACAGAGCACGCTGAATGAATATGTTGAGCAGCGAATCTGTGCATTGCCCTGACTCGTGGAAAGTTTATTCAAAATTAGGATTTAAAACGAAATATTTCTAAGTCGATTTGATGTGTGCCTACTGAAGAAAAATTGTTTGCAAGAGCTAGCCTGGCCTCTTTGCATTTTGTTTCTCTCGTGCTTTAATCAGGAATTAGCCCCAGAGATAGAGGCTCAGAGACCAAGGGAGACACATGTCCAAGCACTTTGCAATAGTTTCACCAGAAAAACCTGCTCACTGCCCAAGCTCATCTGAAAACCAAAAGGGTTTGCTTGTGGAGCCTGCACGGACCAGCTCTTGGGTGCCTGAATATCCAATCTTAAATCCAGTGCCCTGGAAAGCAGGCAGATCAACTAACATCTTCTTTGTCCCTACTCCTCCCTCGCGTCCGTCCGGTGGTTTAATACAGGAAATGATTTAAAAGGCCCTGTTTTCCCTTCAATGCGTGGTAAATTTCTCGCACTAGTTTTTCCTTACCTTTTATTGGCAGACACGGATCAGTACTTTGGATTCCAGGGCATTTCCATTGCTCCTTGGCTAGCTGTGTTTGCACTTTAGCGGTGCAGGGTAACTCTTTGCCGCGAATGGGAGCGATCCCTCAATATGTCTGCCTCAGCGGCAAGTGAGCTCAGGTTCAGCTTCGGGTTCCATAAGATCCTGGCGAACCAGGGTGGTCTGCCTGGGTCAGACAGCGAGCGTCTTGCATTTGGGGCTGTTCGCTGAGCTTTATATGAGGAAGTTATCGGAATTCCTGCACTCTCCTGCTGTCTCTTCCCAGAGATTCAGCCCATACAGTGCTTGTGCATAGTGCCTGCTAAATATGCTGATAGAATGCCCTGGATCCCGAACCTTTGACGAAGGATTAAGACAGAAGATGAAATAATTTTCAGTTGACTGGATACAGCCCGCTGAAGGTAAAATCTGCAGTGGTGAAGGCTGCTAGCATGGACAGTTTCCTAGGCAGTAGCTTTTCAAGCGGGACAACTGCAAGTGTGTATACCATTCGCCAGAGAATGGGTTTAAGAGAAAGGAAGGTATGGCGACTCTCTTCTTGGATTCTGGCAGGGAGGGTCCACACTGTCTGTTGCCAGAGACTGAGCCCACGAGGTTGTTTTTGCACAGAACACGCTGAATGAATATGTTGAGCAGCGAATCTGTGCATTGCCCTGACTCGTGGAAAGTTTATTCAAAATTAGGATTTAAAACGAAATATTTCTAAGTCGATTTGATGTGTGCCTACTGAAGAAAAATTGTTTGCAAGAGCTAGCCTGGCCTCTTTGCATTTTGTTTCTCTCATGCTTTAATCAGGAATTAGCCCCAGAGATAGAGGCTCAGAGACCAAGGGAGACACATGTCCAAGCACTTTGCAATAGTTTCACCAGAAAAACCTGCTCACTGCCCAAGCTCATCTGAAAACCAAAAGGGTTTGCTTGTGGAGCCTGCACGGACCAGCTCTTGGGTGCCTGAATATCCCAATCTTAAATCCAGTGCCCTGGAAAGCAGGCAGATCAACTAACATCTTCTTTGTCCCTACTCCCTCCCCTCGCGTCCGTCCAGTGGTTTAATACAGGAAATGATTTAAAAGGCCCTGTTTTCCCTTCAATGCGTGGTAAATTTCTCGCACTAGTTTTTCCTTACCTTTTATTGGCAGACACGGATCAGTACTTTGGATTCCAGGGCATTTCCATTGCTCCTTGGCTAGCTGTGTTTGCACTTTAGCGGTGCGGGGTAACTCTTTGCCGCGAATGGCAGCAATCCCTCAATATGTCTGCCTCAGTGGCAAGTGAGCTCAGGTTCAGCTTCGTCTTCCGTAAGATCCTGGCGAACCAGGCTGAGCTTTATATGAGAAAGTTATCGGAATTCCTGCACTCTCCCGCTGTCTCTTCCCAGAGATTCAGCCATACAGTGCTTGTGCATAGTGCCTGCTAAATATGCTGATAGAATGCCCTGGATCCCGGACCTTTGACGAAGGATTAAGACAGAAGATGAAATAATTTTCAGTTGACTGGATACAGCCCGCTGAAGGTAAAATCTGCAGTGGTGAAGGCTGCTAGCCTGTGCCTTCTCAGTTCCCCTTCATCTGTGTATCCTACTCGGAATTTGCCCCACAGAGGCAGTGTCCAAGGAGACACATCTCCAAGGATTTGGTAGACCCCCTAGTAAACCTGCTTACTGTCCAGAAACTTATGCTTCTGTGGGCAGTAGCTTATTCTCAAATTATTAATTCTCTTACTGGTTTTCACCAACGGGGGGGGGGGAACAGCAAAGAAAAACCCTAAATGATTTTGTCTCTCAAAAATATGATTTGTAATTTAAAAGGCAATGGATGAAAATTGTCTTCCACACAAAATTATTTCTAAAGTGAGGAACAAAATTCATTTACAAATATTTTTAAAAAATGCTGTTGGATTTCTCCTGTGCTGTTTCTTCTTAATGTGTCCACATGTCCAAATCGGAATGAATGATATTGAAAAAAATTCTATTTGGAAATGTTGTTATTTAAGATTGTGAAAGAAGATCCATTTTTCTGCTATTTACTTTTTTTAATTTCTAACATCTGAAAATTATGAAATTGGCAGCCAGAAGGTAAAGTGTGAGGTTAAGCAAGGTGGGATAATCTCAGAAAGAGAATAATGGATGTTATCCCGTAAATAGGAAATGTAGTCAATAATATACATGGGTAATGAATCCAATGTACGTGTGTATAGGGAAAAAATCATTTAGTAGAGAACAGATTAGACTGATATAAGGAGTGAGCCAAGACTGACTGCAAGTGATCTGTATGAGTTCTGAAAGGGCCCATGGAGTGGACTGCTTTTCTAGTTCTGAGTCTATCGGGTGGGGTTGGAATTCTTCATGTTTGCATGCTAAGTGTATGAAGAGTATCAATGTGAATGTGTAAAATTCAGTGTGAAATTCCATAGCTTTAGTGTGGCTACTCCAAGTGAGCTGTCTATATGTCAGGTCTGGTTAAAACTGGGGAAGTGTCATTTCACTTACTTGCAATGTTTTATTCATAAACATTATAAATAAAAACAATGAATACCAAAGCATATGACAATGGTAGAAATAAGAATAGAGCCAAGAGGTCAAACTAGATCTGGTGTTAAGTACAAATATACATTCCATCTGTCTTCAGGGGCAGGAAAATATAGATTTTCAGGATAACCAGGGCCTCACTGTGACCATGTATCCAAGAAAGGTCTTAGTCTGTATCAACTATACTCCAGGACAGGCACCTTGCTCAGGAATTCTGCTCCAACACAAAAGGGATTGAATTTTTTTTTTTTTTTCCGGTACTGGAGGTAAAGAATATACAGTTGGCTGAGTAGTCGAGGAAGGTTTGGGAGGACTTGGAGAAAGGGAAAATATGAATGAAACACTTTAAAAGGCAAACTTAAGACACATAGAATTTTTCCCGTAAAAGGCTGGATTCTACCACCTGTAGCAGGTGCCTTGGGATCCTGATGTCCCCACCTCACAAGGGCTGGGACTGCATTTGTGCACAAACATCAATAGCAACAATAATGGTTTTGGGATCCATTGTTGAATGACCATATAGTGGAGAGTTTCCAGGGCAATGGGGCCAGACATTTGAAATATGTTTGTTTCTAGCTAGCTTCCTCCTTCCACGAGGTCTAAAGAGGAAGGTCTTGGGGGTCTGTAGGAGTAGAACTTTGCAGTCCTGCAAGGGGTGAGCCAGGGTTTAGTTCCCTGTTCTTGTATAAGGTGTATGTAACCCTGTTCACCGGTTCATTGATTACATTGCTTGAGGTGATGGACAGTGTTCCAAGAGAAGGGAGGGTAGTATAAGATGGGGGTGCATGGGAACATCAGTGTTTGCTACTCTCTGGATACTCTTTCATCCTAGAGTCACCAATGGACTGAGGATATCCAGAGTAGGCTCACTAATCACCAAGAGCATGGAGTCTCAACTTGTGGGTCACAACCAATTTACGGATTGCATATCAGATATTTACATTATGATTGATAACGGTACCAACCCAGCAGCTATGAAGTAGTAACAAAGTAATTGTCGGTGTGTAGGGAGTGGGGATAGGGAAACACCACAACATGAGGCACTGTAGAACAGGTCACAGCATTAGGAACATGTAGGACTGAGCAAGGAGTTGCAGGGTAAAGAGCAGGAGTGGCTGATCCTGGGTACCTGCTTTTCCCCTGGTCAGGAAGCAATCAAGGCCTGCCTTAGTTAGGGCTTCTATTGCTGCAAGAAACATCCACACCAAAGAGCAAATTGGGGAGAAAAGTGTTTAGTGGGTGTATGCTTCCAGATCATCTTTAGCTGAAGTCAGTGTAGGAACTCCGACAGGGCAGGATTTGACTCATAGGCAATGCAGGGGTGCTGTTTACTGGCTTGTATCCCCTGGCATGCTCAGCCAGCTTTCTAATAGAACTCAGGACTTCCATCCCAGGAATAGCACCACCACCATGGGATGGACCCTCCCCCATTGACCACTAATTGAGAAGATGCTTTACATCTGGGTCTCATGGAGGCGTTTCCTCCACTGAGGCACCATCTTCTCTGATGACTCTTGTCCAGTTGACACAAAATCAGTTAGTGCAAGCCCTAAGTTAATAACTCCAGACATAGGAATCATAGACCTCTGGGGATACTATTTGATAAAGGTGGGTAAGGGCTGCCTTTTGTTCCCACCCTTTCTGCTGTATTGACAGTTTCCCCTTGTCGCTTTTGATTTGGTCAACCCTTGCTGTTCTTAATAGCAGGGAACTTGTCTGTATGAAAGCCAAGAAGGTCCTCTTGTACAGTTGCAGGGCTGAGCCTTTATGCACCTGGCTATCCAAGCTTATCTCAGAGCCTTTTCAAACAGACAGAAGGAGCTGGTGCTGTTCAAACTCCCTCTTGGTCCGACATGATACCACTGCAGATGGATTTTCATCACCTCCCATTGCCAATGTACATTCAGCATGTAATGCGTCCCCAATGCACCCCCCAAAATGGAGATCTGTCATTGAGGCAGAGAGAAACCCTGACAATTTAACCTGGGATCCTGCAGGCTCACCACTGGGGCAGAGTGGGTTACAGCACTGTTAAGCTACTCCCAGAAATCCATTTCTCTAAGAACACAAAGAATCCATTACTGTAAGACCTCAAAAGCTGCCAGGTAAGTAATATAAAGCCATTTTTCTCCTCACATTTTTGGCAAACATGGGACAATGTTTTCAGTCCCAGGGCATCTGTATGCTTCTAGTTAAGTTCCTCGCTGCAGCAGGTTTTTCCCAGAAGGCAGCTGTTTGCCTCAAACTGAATAGATCCCACAGAATGGCTGCCCGAGCAAGGGGGATCTCAGTTCCTCCGGGTTCCTCCCTCCTAATAGTGAGCTCCTGGGTCAGCCAGCATCATGAGTTTACCGGTGTTCATTGAGGTTTTGGAAAGCATGGACAGTTTCCTAGGCAGTAGCTTTTCATGAGGGACAACTGCAAGTGTATACCATTCGCCAGAGAAAGCGAGGTATGGCGACTCTCTTCTTGGATTCTGGCAGGGAGGGTCCCACACTGTCTGTGGCCAGAGACTGAGCCCACGAGGTTGTTTTTGCACAGAGCACGCTGAATGAATATGTTGAGCAGCGAATCTGTGCATTGCCCTGACTCGTGGAAAGTTTATTCAAAATTAGGATTTAAAACGAAATATTTCTAAGTCGATTTGATGTGTGCCTACTGAAGAAAAATTGTTTGCAAGAGCTAGCCTGGCCTCTTTGCATTTTGTTTCTCTCGTGCTTTAATCAGGAATTAGCCCCAGAGATAGAGGCTCAGAGACCAAGGGAGACACATGTCCAAGCACTTTGCAATAGTTTCACCAGAAAAACCTGCTCACTGCCCAAGCTCATCTGAAAACCAAAAGGGTTTGCTTGTGGAGCCTGCACGGACCAGCTCTTGGGTGCCTGAATATCCCAATCTTAAATCCAGTGCCCTGGAAAGCAGGCAGATCAACTAACATCTTCTTTGTCCCTACTCCCTCCCCTCGCGTCCGTCCCGGTGGTTTAATACAGGAAATGATTTAAAAGGCCCTGTTTTCCCTTCAATGCGTGGTAAATTTCTCGCACTAGTTTTTCCTTACCTTTTATTGGCAGACACGGATCAGTACTTTGGATTCCAGGGCATTTCCATTGCTCCTTGGCTAGCTGTGTTTGCACTATAGCGGTGTGGGGTAACTCTTTGCCGCGAATGGGAGCGATCCCTCAATATGTCTGCCTCAGCGGCAAGTTAGCTCAGGTTCAGCTTGGTCTTCCATAAGATCCTGGCGAATCAGGGTGGTCTGCCTGGGTCAGACAGCGAGCGTCTTGCATTTGGGCTGTTCGCTGAGCTTTATATGAGAAAGTTATCGGAATTCCTGCACTCTCCCGCTGTCTCTTCCCAGAGATTCAGCCCATACAGTGCTTGTGCATAGTGCCTGCTAAATATGCTGATAGAATGCCCTGGATCCCGGACCTTTGACGAAGGATTAAGACACAAGGTGAAATAATTTTCAGTTGACTGGATACAGCCCGCTGAAGGTAAAATCTGCAGTGGTGAAGGCTGCTAGCCTGTGCCTTCTCAGTTCCCCTTCATCTGTGTATCCTACTCGGAATTTGCCCCACAGAGGCAGTGTCCAAGGGAGACACATCTCCAAGGATTTGGTAGACCCCCTAGTAAACCTGCTTACTGTCCAGAAACTTATGCTTCTGTGGGCAGTATCTTATTCTCAAATTATTAATTCTCTTACTGGTTTTTCACCAAGGTGGGGGGAACAGCAAAGAAAAACCCTAAGTGATTTTGTCTCTCAAAAATATGATTTGTAATTTAAAAGGCAATGGATGAAAATTGTCTTCCACACAAAATTATTTCTAAAGTGAGGAACAAAATTCATTTACAAAATATTTTTAGCCTTCTGGAACAGCCATTCCTTGTCCCACTCTGTATCCTCTCTACATCATTTTCTGTACTTCTAGTATACTTGTAATGTGAAAGACATGTTATGTGGGAGAGTGTTTGTGTGTGTGCATGGGTAGGCGTGTGTTTATTAAAAACCATACTAATTCTCGTGATGTCTACACTGACTTTGTCCTTCTCCATATGTTCCAATCCCGAGGAGAAAACTAGATCATGTTGTGAATTTCTTTTGAGTTTGTCCTAAATGTAACACCAAGGGACTGCCTGAGGAAAGGTTGCTGGTGTGCTGGTGTGGTTCTGGCATCCTGGCAGGAGCCAAGAGGACTGGGTTCTCTGTTATGTGTCCTGGTGCTCTTGAGTTTATGTAAATACCATCAGACAGCTTTCCTTTGTGTGAATGGAGAGTTATAAACATCTGTACCTGGTTGTATGCACATGGTAATAAAGGTTCATGTGCAAGAGGGACTCTGTCCTTTGAAGAAAGTAAATAGTTGTAAATATCTTGACTGGCAGGGGCAATGTTGGGTAGAGGGATCTACTGATTACTGACCATGAGATCATAAAGTTCTTGGGAAGGCCACAGTAGATGGTTTGGAAGCACAGCCGAGGTCCTGACAGGGTGGTAGCAGCTGGATAGGCTCACAGTTCTTTAATATTTTCCAGTCCCCACTGAGGGTCTCTGGAATCCTAATCTTTCAGCAGAGGCTGAGATGCTTCAATACAAAAACCCATGTGAGCTCTGGAAGATGGCCAACAGATATACTTGAATGCCTCTACAAGGTCCTTGAATGCACACATTGGGTCTCTGGACAAGAAGACTAAAGGGTTCTGTTGTCAGATTTACTTTGTATCCTGACTCCTGTCTGTGGCTGAGGAAGTGGTGCTCTCAAAATGGAAGCTGTGTACTTTTTGCCCTTTGTACAAGTTGAATTCCCCTTCTACTAGGTACAAATCCATTGCTGATCCTTGACCCTATGTGGGTAGGTGTGCCAATTGTCCATCTTCTTCTATGTCTTATATGGGGTCAGGCAGCCTTAAACTTTAAGCTTTATTGTGGCATGGATATGCAATGCCGGCACACCCATAGGAGACCTAGACACTATATGGGTTACCCTTAAACCTCAGCATCACTGGCATGCCTTTAATCCCAGCACTCAAGAGGCAGAGCCATGTGGATGTCTGTGAGTTCAAGGCCAGCCTGGTCTACAGAACGAGATCCAGAGCAGGCACCAAAACTACACAGAGAAACCCTGTCTTGAAAAGCAAAACAAAAGCAAGCAAACAAACAAAAACCTCACCATCAATATACCATCGGAGGGTCCTGTACACATTTGCCATTTATAGTGTTCTGGCAGGCTATGGCAGGAACTGTACTCATCCCTGGATCCAGTTTCGGGCCAAGGTTTGAGTCTGTGTCTTCTCCTGACACTTGCTTCTAGTTGTGGAATTCCCAGTGTAGTTTTCCTGTATGGTCCTTAGGCCTTGAGGGCAGACCATGCCCCTTGTAGTTAATCATCTCCATACAATGGGGTTGAGAACTCTGTGAGTTCTGTGACACCCCCACTCCATGTCAGGATCCATACTGTAGGGCTCCAAGACCCATCTCTGAGCAGAAGAGGTCAAGATTGAACTCAACCATTTTGGAGTATAATGACATGTTGTTGGCCTTTTTTCCTTCAGGGAAGGGCGGAGGGAGAGCCACTGGAAGACGGGTCCCTTGGCATTCTTGGTGCAACACTGCCATCAAGCGGAATTGATTTCTTGTTTCTTCCAACACCTCAGTGTGCTGTTTCTCAGCGGGTCTGGTCTAGGGGTGAAGGAGTGAGGAATAATAAATGGGGACCATCGAAAGGGGCTCCAGTTAGCCCAGTTCAGGTAATGGGTAGGGCCTCACCATTGCCAGACCCGTAGGCTCACTGTACCCCAGAGCAATCACCATAGAGACATAGGAAGTGCGGGCTTGGATAGCCTGTGGCAGCCATGTCTGTCATGGTGGAGAGGCATTCTCTACCCTGGAGTCAGCAGCCTTGGAGCAGATATGTGAGCATGCTGCTTGTGACTCCTTCATATCCTCCTACCACCATCAAGAGCAGCGTCTACTCATGAACATACAAATACACACATACCATCTCACTCTCAAGTCAAGCAGAACTTACATGTAGTTACAACAGGGTCTCTGCTTCATGGGTTTTTGTTTTTTAACTCTCAACTGTATTTATCCCCCTATTTCCTGAAATCAGACTCTACCCTTGGGATTCTACTCTTGGTTCATTGGCTAGGGGGTGGGGTAGGGGGACGGGTACAGAAATTCCACCAAGTGGTCATCTCTCTGTCTGTCAGACTTTCAGTCCTTCTTTTCTTCTTCTTCCCTCCCTCCAGCTCTTTATTCATGGAGCCTCAAGAAGAGGCCAACATTGAGTTCTGCCATCTTAGAGTCTAGTAGAAAGTTCTGTTTTTTGGTTTTCGGTTTTTGTTTGTTTGTATTTTTTTTTTTTTTACTCAGTGAAGGGCGGGGGAGAGCGCCTGGATACCTTGGCATTCTTGAAGCAACACTGCCATCAAGCGGGATTGCTTTCCTTTTTCTGCCAACACCCCAGTGTGGTGTTTCTCAGTATGTCCTGGATGAAAGAGTGAGGGTATTGGAGAACTCTGGTCTCAAGACTGAAATGAAGGGAACTCCAGCTGGCTTGCCAGTCCTGGGATATGGCAGGGTTCAGGTGACCCATGGTGGCCCCAGCCAGTGCCATCCCCTAAGGATGGCTAGGCTCCAGAGCAATAACCTCAGCTACACAGGAAGTATAGGCATTGAGATCCTGTGGCAGCCATGTCTGCCAGGGTGGAGTGGGGTTCTCTGTCCAGAAGTCAGCAGGTGGGTGAGGATATGTGGGAAATTTGCAATACCTTTCTAACACCAAGAATGAAAGTCTACCCAAGTGCCTGTAAGAACAACGGGGTCCCTGGCCCTTTGGGTTTGCATTTTTTACTTTGTTTTTTGCCTCCCACCTTAACTACCCCTCATTTCCTGGAATCAGATTATCTTCTTGGGATTCTGGCTTCAGATCAAGAGCTTGGGTGTCCCCAGAAATTTGACTAAGAGGTCCTATGATTTTTCAACAAATCCTTGCTTTCTTCCTGTCCATCCTTCTCTCCCCACTTCATTTCTACCTTCCTTCCTTTCCTTCTTCCTCCCTTCTCCCCTCCCCTCCTTCCCTTCCTCCCAGATGGCTAAAATGCCCACTGTGTTGTCTCCACTTCATTTTCTCTCTCTCCTTGTTTTCTGTCTTCTTTGTATTTTGACTCTCTTTGTTTCCTTTGTACTTTTTCCAGAGTGCTGCACCTGTCAGCCAAGGGTTCATCATTCAAGCCAAGCCTTCAGCATGAGCCAAGACTATGGGGACTGTCTGCAATGGTGGCATGCACACAGAGCATCTTTGCTGGGTTAGTCAAGTGATGTATAGCAACAAGTAGCAGAAGGCAGCGTCCTTCCTTAGGGTGAGTCTGAGTAGAGACAACCACAGTCAAGCAAGGAAGGAGGATATCAAAGGAAAGGTACCATGTGGCCAACTCTGACTACCAGTGCCTCCCCGTGTGAACCCTCTAGCTGCAGAAGAGACTCACAGGCAGGGTTCTCTGTACGGGGTCACCTTGCTCAAAACTCTCAGATAATATGCAGGATAAAGGCCAAGGCTGGCTGTCCCTTATTGAACCACGAGGCTATAGTTCTCCTTGAAATGATTATGAGCGTTCTCTCTCTCTCTCTCTCTCTCTCTCTCTCTCTCTCTCTCTCTCTCTCTCTCTCTCCCTCTCTATCTATCTATCTATCTATCTATCTATCTATCTATCTATCTCTAACTCCTGCATTGGAATCAAGGCCATAGAGGGTGCAGAAGTCATGGCAGAGCACACTGCCTGTGTAGTAGGTGTGACAGACAGCCCTAAGTTTGAATAATAAATGGCTGTTGGTCTGAAATGCAAGCCCTTTAAGGACAGTACCCTTAGCAGAAATTTAGGTGGGTACATCTGGCAGGAAGTGCAGAGAACAAAGAGAAATAGCATCTATTCCTGTCAGTGTGTGAGTATCTATGATTATGACCTACTGGCCTGGACCTTGGCTGGAAAGTATGTGGAAGGTTGAAGGACCAGTACATAGGAGTGGATGGCTTGGAACCAATAAGAAGTCAGAGCCACAAGTCACATAGGAGCTCAATGCCATCCTCATCCACTGAAGGGCTTTCCCTACTTGAGGTTGGTAGAGATGGGGAGTTTGAAAGCACTGACAGGGCTTCTCAGTGAGAAAGGGAGGGGGATCTTCTTCTGCTAGGCACTACGGAAAATCTCAATAAGGAGAAGGTGGGCCTCTGCAGGTTCAGTCCTTAAGGACAGGAACACTTCCTGTTGGGTAGTTAAAAGCACTTCTCAATGGAAAATGTTAATTCCCCAATAATCTAGCAAGGTCTAGCCTCCCTGAATACATGTGGCATGAAATCTATTTTAGGTTGGGAGTATGTGTGTATATGCCCACTGACAGTCATAGCCAGCTCCCCCCCCCAAAAAAAATCTTTTTCCTAGACCTACACACATTTAGTCCTGAGTCATGTGTCCAGATCCCTGGGGGGAAATGTGAAGTAATGTTGTGGGTTCCTTTTGAGTTTGCTCCAGTTTGTCCACAAGTGACTACCTGAGGCAGGAGTGCTGGTAGTCTGGTGTGATGTTGGCATCCTGGAAGAACTAACAGAACTAGGAAATCTTGAATGTGTCTAGGTGCCTTTCAGTCTATGTAAATCCCATTAGAGAGCTTTCTTTTAACTGTGTTGAGAGATGCAGAAATGGGTAGATGGCTAGATGCACATGATAAAGAAGGGTTGACATACAAGAATAATTTCATGTCTTTTGTAGACAGGAAATAGTGGGAAAATGATGATTGAAAATGAATGTGTGGGTTAATAAGAGTGATTAATTACAAATAGTGAGATCATAATGGTGGCTGGATGAGTCCAAAGAGATGGTTTGTAGCCCCAGCCCCGGGCTTAGTAGGCAGGTAGCATCTGGGATGGAGTAAAGGTTCTTCTTTTGATATTTCCTTGCCCCGAGATTAGGATCCTGCAGAGCCTTAACTTTCAGCAGAGAAAGAGGATGCCTGAACCCATACATGATGTGGCAGATGGCCCAGAGAATCAACTTGAATGCATAGCCAAGATTGAGGTCTCTAGACAAGAAGACCAAAGTGTTTGGGTGGCAGCTGTTCCCTCTATGCTGCTCCTGGCTCTTTTCTAAGGACCTAAAGCCCTCACATTGGAAACTTCCTGTGTAACCCAGAGTCTCCTTCTGCCAGATATAAATCCATCTCTATTCCTAGGCCCTGTGTGGGCAGGTGGTTGTCTCCCTTGAGCCAACTGCCCAGTTTCTTCTCTGTCCTATGCACTTTCTCTGTCAGGAGCCTCCTGTGTGAGGGTTGGGAGGAGAGGGTCAGCTAACCTTGAACATGATGCTTAGATGTATCATGGTTATCCAGTATCTGTCAACCATGGAAGGAGTGGACACATATTAGTTACCCTTGACCCCAGAATCATGATGGTAGCTGAGACTCCTGTGCACCTCTGCCAATTAGAGTATTCCTCCTGGGCTGGGTGTGGTGTAGAGACCCACAGAGTTTTCCTAGTGAGAACTTATTCAGGGTCCAAGTATCTGAGCTTGCTTTATCCAGCAGGGCTGCATAAGTGGATGATTTGACCATGGGCATGGTTATCAGGTGTTTGGAGAGGTCTATACTTGGCTGTGTGGTGTGCTTTTATCTAGCAAGGGGGGAAGGTCTTTTGCACTGCCCCTTTTGAAGACACAGACTATTGGGTTTTGATTCAGGTCCTCCCAAAGCTATCCTGTGTTTTTGTCTTTCTCCTCTTTGCTATTTTTGTGTCTAAAAGCTTCTAATACCTCTCTCCTCCTCATAGCAGCCTTTTTAAAAGGTGGGAGCTGGCCTCCACAGGGTAGGGTAGAGTTGGGCTGTGTTCAGCACTGTGTCCAATTTCTGCCCAAAGTTTATTTCTGTGGCTTCTCATAACTATTGTATCTAGTGGTGGGTTTTCCTGCATGGTGTTTATGGCTTCAGGACATGACATGCCCTTGTGGTAGAGTGACTGAAAATAGTTGGACTGAGGACACTGGTCACACACACATACATGCATACATACATACATACATACATACATACATACACACACACAAAAAAAACAGAGACAGAGACAGAGAGACATACGCCACTCCACCCCGACAGGATCCTTCCTCCACTCCCACCTCCACCCCTGCACCCCTCCACCTCTGAGCAATGAGATCCAGATGCCAAAGCCTACCTTTGAGCAGAAAATCCAAGATTGACTCAGCCTCCTTATAGTCTAGTGACAAATTGTTGTTTGGTTTTTTATCCTCAGTGAATGGAGGAGGGAGAAACTCTGGAAGAAGGATATTTAGGCACACATGGTACAACACTGCCATCAAGCGGAAGGACTTTCATGTTCCTGCTAACACCTCAGTGAGCTGCTTCTGAGCAGCACTGGGAATGGAGGAGCAAGGTTGCATGGGGACTCTGATCCCAAGACTGAAGTGAAAGAGGCTGTAGCTAACATTCCAGTACTAGAGTAATCCAGGGTCCAGCTCACCTGTGGGGCATTCCCAAGCTAGACACTAGGATTTGCCTTGACCCAGAACAATAACCAGAGCTACACAGGAAGTGCAGGCTTGGATTTCCTGTGGCAGCCATGTTTGTCAGGTTCCGAAGGAACTCTCTCCTTGGAACTCAGCTACTTTGGAATAGATATGTGCAAAACCTGCTTGTGACACCTTCCATATCCTCCTACCACCATCAAGGAGCAGAGATATTGTCCCTGGTTTCGTGATATTTTTTCTGAACTGCCATCTATACCTACCCCTCCTTTCCAGAAATCAGAAACAACCTCTGGGATTCTGACCTCTGTTCATGACATTGGAAATCTCTAGAAATTCCACAAAGAGTTTGCATATTTGTCAAAGGTTCTTTCCTTTCTTCTTTTCTATTCTCCTTTTCACTCCTTCCATCCAGGTCATGGTCACATCCTCATTCCGTTCTCTCTTCTTCATTTTCTGTGCTTCCAGTATACTTCTGGGGTGAAAGACATGTTAGAGAGAAAGTGTGTGTGTATGTGTGTGAAACACAGCATTCCTTCTGATGTCTACACTGACTTTCTCCTTCTCAGTGAATTCAGATGCCAAGGGGAAAAAAAGATGAAATTGGGGAATTCTTTGAGTTTGTCCCAAATGTAACACCAAGGGACTGCCTGAGGAAAGGGTGCTGGTGTGCTGGTGTGCTAGTGAGGTACTGGCATCCTGGCAGGAGCGAAGAGGACTGGTTTCTCTGTTATGTGTTCTGGTGCTCTTGGGTCTATGTAAATACAATCAGACAGCTTTCCTTTGTGTGAATGAAGGCTAACAGACATCTGTACCTGGCTGCACACACATGGTAAAGAAAGGTCCATGGACAAGAGAAATCTGTCCTTTGAAGATAGAAATTAGTAGCAAATATCTTGACTGCAGTGGCTGTGTGTGGTAGAGAGAACTACTGTTTACAGACAATGAGATCATAATGATTTCTAGGAAGGTCAGAACAGATGGTTTGTAGGCCCAGCCCAGGACTTGACAGGTTAGTAGCTGCTTGGATGGACTAACAATTCTTCTTTGATATTTTCTAGTCTCCAGTGAGGGTCCCTGGGAACCTAATCATTCATCAGAGACAGAGGTACCTCAACACAAAGGCTAGATGGCTGACAGAAACACTTGAATGCACAGACAGACTCATGGAATGCACAATGGTAGAAGACCAAGGGATTTAGATGACACTTGTCCTTTCTATTCTGATTCTTGCCCATGGCCCAGGAACTGGGACATTCAACATGGAAACTATCTGTGTGCTTTCTGTCTTCTGTACAGCCTGGCATATACCTCTACCTGGTATAAATCCATTCCTGGTCCTACAGCCAGTGTGGGTAGGTGTTGTCTCCCCTGTGCCAACAGCCCTCCTTCTTCTCTGTCCTATGTACCTTCCCAGTCATGAACCTGGTGTGTGAGTATTGGGAGGAGGTGTAAGGTAATAGAGAACCTGAAGCTTAGTTATGTCATGGTTATCAAGTATCTGCACAGCCATGGGACACTTGAATCCATATTGGCTGCCCTTGGCACCCAGAATCAAGTTGCTAGCTGAGCATCATGCACATATGTGACAGTCTGAGTGTTTCTGCTGGGCTATGAGAGCTTGCTGTGTTCAGCCCTAGTCCCAGTTTATGCCCAAAGTTTCCATTCTATACCTTCTCCTGACTCTTTTATCTAGTGGTGTGTTTTCCATTTTAGTTTTCCTTATGTTGTCTATGCCTTGAGCATGTGACAGGCACTTATGATGGAGTGTCTCCCTGTAGTGGAATGGTGTGTGTGTGTTTAGTGGGGAGATTGCCATGCAGGATTAATACAGAAAGTCCTAAAAGGACACATTTGAAACCAGCCATTTTATAATCTACTGGCGAGTTGGCTTTTTTTTCCCTCAGAGAAGGGCGGAGGGATAGATGCTAGAATATGGGCACCAATGCCTTCTTAGTACAATACTGCCATCAAGCGGATTTGCTTTCCTTCTTTTGTCAACACCTCAAGTGCTGTATCTCAGCAGGACCGAGGGTAAGGGCATGACTATGCATGGAGACTCTGGTCCCAGGACTGAAGTGAAGGTGGTTCCAGGTACCTTGCCAGTTCTGGGGCAAGCCAGGGTCCATGTGATCTGTGAAGGTGCTCCTTTGCCAGTTCCCGAGGCTCCCCATGTCCCAGAATACTAACCAGAGCTAAACAGGAAGTGCAGCCTCGGATTTCTTGGGGTAGCCATGTTTGTCAGAGTGCTAAAGTGCTTTGTTCCCAGGAGTCAGCTGCTTTGGAGGAGACATGTGGGCAATGTGCTGGCGCTCACTCATTCCCTTCTACCACCATCACCGAGTGGAGACAGCACACGTTGCTGAGGGGACAGCAGAGGCTCTGGCTTCATGACAGTTTTTCTGAACCTACATCTATGTCTACTCCTCATTTCCTGGAATCGATGCTGCTTTGGGGATTCTGTCCTCTGTTAATGGGCTTGAGGATCCCAGAAATTCCAACAAGATTCTACATATTTAGCAGTCCATCTTACCTTTCTCATTCCCTTCTTCCTCCCTCAATCTGTGCTTCCTTGTAGCACGAATATTAAAACGTCTTATTAATAAAAACAAACCAGAGCCAGGTACTGGGGTGAATGCTGAATGATCAGACAAAACCAGCCACAGCTAACCTCACTTTGCTAATACCTCTGCTGATCCTGTTTCCTCAAACTGGAAGCCTTTGTGTCCTCATCCAAATGGATCTCAGCTGAACTGCTGCCCAAAAGCCTAAAAGCATAACCAGGCTCTAGTTCCTGATCCTCACACCTTGTATACTTTGCTGCTTCCTGCCATCACTTCCTGGGATTAAAGGCATGTGTCACTATGCCTGGCTGTTTCCATTGTAGCTTTGAACTTACAAAAATTGGAATGGATCTCTGCCTCTGGAATGTTAGGATTAAAGGTTTGTGCTACCATTTTCTGGCCTCTATGACTGTCTAGTGGCTCTTCTGTTCTCTGACCCCAGATAAGTTTATTCAAGTACACAATATATTGGGAAACACAATCTCACTACAGTGCTTCCTTGTAGCACTTAAAAAGTCCTTCTTATTAATGAGAACAAACCAAGAGCCAGGTATTGAGGTAAATGCTGAATGATCAGAAAAACAGAACAAGTCACAGCTAACCTCACCTCACCAACTTCTCAGCAGATCTTGTTTCCATGAATCTTCAGACTGAAAACTTCTGAGTCCTCACCTGAATTGATCTCAGCTGAACTGCTGCTAAAAAGCCTAAAAGCTTAAAAAAAAAAAACTCTCATTCATGATCCTCATGCCTTGTGCACCTTTCTGCTTCCTGCCATCTCTTCTTGGGATTAAAGGCATGTACTACCACTGCCAGACCTCTATGTTTAATACAGTGCCTGTTTTGTTCTCTGACCCCCAGACAATTTCATTGGGGTGCACAATATATCAACCACACTTCCTCCTCCCTCCCTTCTTTCCTATTCTTTTAGCTCCCCCCTTCATCCCATGGTCACAGATCCATTCTGTCCTGTCTACATTATTTTCTGTACTCCGGTATACTTGTAATGTGAAAGACATGTTATGTGGGAGAGAGTTTGTGTGTGTGTATGGGTAGGTGTGTGTATTAAAAACCACACTAATTCTTGTGATGTCTGCACTGACTTTGTCTTCCATATGTTCAGATCCCGAGGAGAAAACTAGATGAAGTTGTGGATTTCTTTGAGTTTGTCCCAAATGTAACACCAAGGGACCGCCTGAGAAAAGGATGCAGGTGTGCTGGTGTGCTGGTGTGGTACTGGCAGCCTGGTCAAGAGCCAAGAGGACTGGTTTCTCTGTTATGTGTCCTGGTGCTCCTGAGTCTATGTAAATACCATCAGACAGATTTCCTTTGTGTGAATGGAGGCTAACAGACATCTGTACCTGGCTGCACACACATGGTAAAGAAAGGTCCATGGACAGGAGAGTCTGTCCTTTGAAGAAAGTAATAGTAGCCAATATCTTGACTGCAGTGGCTGTGTGGTAGAGAGAACTACTGTTTACAGACAATGAGATCATAATGATTTCTAGGAAGGTCAGAACAGATGGTTTGTAGGCCCAGCCCAGGACTTGACAGGTTAGTAGCTGCTTGGATGGACTAACAATTCTTCTTTGATATTTTCTAGTCTCCAGTGAGGGTCCCTGGGAACCTAATCATTCATCAGAGACAGAGGTACCTCAACACAAAGGCTAGATGGCTGACAGAAACACTTGAATGCACAGACAGACTCATGGAATGCACAATGGTAGAAGACCAAGGGATTTAGATGACACTTGTCCTTTCTATTCTGATTCTTGCCCATGGCCCAGGAACTGGGACACTCAACATGGAAACTATCTGTGTGCTTTCTGTCTTCTGTACAGCCTGGCATATACCTCTACCTGGTATAAATCCATTCCTGGTCCTACAGCCAGTGTGGGTAGGTGTTGTCTCCCCTGTGCCAACAGCCCTCCTTCTTCTCTGTCCTATGTACCTTCCCAGTCATGAACCTGGTGTGTGAGTGTTGGGAGGAGGTGTAAGGTAATAGAGAACCTGAAGCTTAGTTATGTCATGGTTATCAAGTATCTGCACAGCCATGGGACACTTGAATCCATATTGGCTACCCTTGGCACCCAGAATCAAGATGCTAGCTGAGAATCATGCACATATGTGACAGTCTGAGTGTTTCTGCTGGGCTATGAGAGCTTGCTGTGTTCAGCCCTAGTCCCAGTTTATGCCCAAAGTTTCCATTCTATACCTTCTCCTGACTCTTGCATCTAGTGGTGTGTTTTCCAATTTAGTTTTCCTTATGTTGTCTATGCCTTGAGTATGTGACAGGCACTTATGATGGAGTGTCTCCCTGTAGTGGAATGGTGTGTGTGTGTGTATGTTTAGGTGGGCGATTGCTATGCAGGATCAATACAGAAAGGCCTAAAAGGACGCAATTGAAACCAACCATCTTATAGTCTATTGGCAAGTTGGCTTTTTTTCCCTCAGAGGAGGGCGGAGGGATAGACCCTGGAATATGGGCACCAATGCCTTCTTAGTACAACACTGCCATCAAGCGGATTTGCTTTCCTTCTTTTGTCAACACCTCAGCGTTCTGTTTCTCAGCAGGACCGAGGGTAAGGGCATGACTATGCATGGAGACTCTGATCCCAGGACTGAAGTGAAGGTGGCTTCAGGTAGCGTGCCAGTTCTGGGGCAAGCCGGCGTCCATGTGATCTGCGGGGGTGCTCCCTTGCCAGTTTCCGAGGCTCCCTATGTCCCGGAACACTAACCAGAGCTAAACAGGAAGTGCAGCCTCGGATTTCTTGGGGTAGCCATGTTTGTCAGAATGCTAAAGTGCTTTGTTCCCAGGAGTCAGCTGCTTTGGAGGAGACATGTGGGCAATGTGCTGGTGCTCACTCATTCCCTTCTACCACCGTCAAGGAGTGGAGACAGCACACGTTGCTGAGGGGACAGCAGAGGCTCTGGCTTCATGACAGTTTTTCTGAACCCACATCTATGCCTACTCCTCATTTCCTGGAATAGATGCTGCTTTGGGGATTCTGTCCTCTGTTAATGGGCTTGAGGATCCCAGAAATTCCAACAAGATTCTACATATTTAGCAGTCCATCTTACCTTTCTCATTCCATTCTTCCTACCTCAATCTGTGCTTACTTTAGTATGAATATTAAAACGTCTTATTAATAAAAACAAACCCGGAGCCAGGTATTTGGTTGAATGCTGAAAGATCAGAGAAACAGAACCAGCCACAGCTAACCTCACCTCATCAACTTCTCAGCAGATCTTTTTTCTATGAATCTTCAGACTGAAAGCTTCTGAGTCCTCACCCGAATTGTCTCAGCTGAACTGCTTGCCAAAAGCCTTAATTCTTAAAAAAAACAAAACAAAACAAAAAAAACCCTGTAGTTCCTGGTCCTCACACCTTGTATACCTATCTGCTTCCTGCCATCCCTTCCTCGGATTAAAGCCTTGTGTCTTTCACAAGTAAGACATTAGATCTCAAGTGCTGTGATTAAAGGCATGTGCTACCACTGCCTGACCTCTATGTTTAATACACTGGCTGTTTTGTTCTCTGACCCCCAGACAATTTTATTCAGGTGCACAATATACCAACCACACTTCTTCCTTCCCTCCCTTCTTTCCTCTTCTCCTTTTGACTCCCTCCTTCATCCCATGGTCACAGATCCATTCTGTCCTGTCTACATCATTTTCTATACTTCCTGTATACTTGTAATGTGAAAGACATGTTATGAGGGAGAGAGTTTGTGTATGTGTATGGGCAGGTGTGTGTTTATTAAAAACCACACTAATTATCATGATGTCTACACTGCATTTGTCCTTCTCCATGTGTTCAGATCCCGAGGAGAAAACAAGATAAAATTGTGGATTTCTTTTGAGTTTGTCCCAAATGTAACACCAAGGGACTGCCTGAGGAAAGGGTGCAGGTGTGGTGGTGTGCTGGTGTGGGACTGGCATCCTGGCAGGAGCCAAGAGGACTGGGTTTTCTGTTATGTGTCCTTGTGCTCTTGGGTCTATGTAAATGCCATCAGACAGCTTTCCTTTGTGTGAATGGAGGCTTACAGATATCTGTACCTGGCTGCATGTGCATGGTAAAGAAAGGTCCATGGACAAGAGAGCCTGTCCTTTGAAGAAATAAATAGTGGCAAATATCTTCTCTGGCAGTTGCCTTGTGGGGTAGAGGGAACTACCGATTACAGACAATGAGATCATAAAGTTTTTGGGAACGCCAGAATAGATGATTTGGAAATACAGCCCAGGTCCTGACACTCTGGTAGCAGCTGCATGGACTAATAGTTCTTCTTTGATATTTTCTAGTCCCCATTGAGGGTCCTTGGAATCCCAATCTTTCATCAGAGGCAGAGGTGCCTCAATACATAAGCTCATGTGAGCTTTAGAAAATGCCCAATGTATTTTCTTGTATGCACTAGTAAGATCCTAGAATGCAGAAGTTGGAGTTTCTGGACAAGAAGCCTAAAGAGTTTTGGTGACATCTGTCCTTTTTACTCTGACTCTCGTCCATACCACATGAACTGGGACACTCTACATCAAAAGTATCTACATGCTTTCTTTCCTCTGTATAATCCAGCATTTCTTTCCCCTTGTTATAAATCCATCACTGTTTCTGGGGCCTATGTGGGTATGTGTTGTCTCCCTTGTGCCAACTGCCTACCTTCCTCTCTGTGCTTTGTGCAATCCTTGTCAGGAGTCTGGTGTGTAAATGTGAGGAGGATATCAGGCAGTCTTGAACTAGAGCTTGCTTTTAGAATGGCTATACAATGTCTGCACACTCACAGGAGCACTGGCCCCTCTGTAGGTTACCCTGAAACCCAGCTTCAAGATTGCCCCTAGCGTCATGCACATATGGCCCGTTTGCTTGTTCTTGGCAGGATATAGTGTGTTGTGCTCACAGTAAGGTCCAACTTCTGCCCTACATTTCCTTTCTGTGCCTTTTTCTGACTCATGCTTCTCATTTGGGTATTCCCAACTTAGTTTTCATCGATAGTCCTTAGGCCTTAAGAGCATGTTATGTTCTCGTGTTGGAGATTGAGGAAACTGGAGTCTGTGACCTCCTGGACTGTATACAATCAGTGAGGCCCCAAGGCCCATCTCTGTCTAAAAGAAGCCAAGACTGAATTCATCCATCTTGGAATCTAATGGCAAATTGGTTTACTTTTTATTTTTTTAATCAGAGAAGGGCGGAGGGCGAGACCCTGGACGACTGGTGCCTTGATATTGTTGGTGCAATGCTGCCATCAAGCAGTATTTCTTTACTGTTTCCACTAATACCTCAGTGTGTTTTCTCTGAAAAAGTCTGGCAAGAAGGATTGAGGAATATATGGGGTATTCTGGTCCAAAGACTGAAGTGGCTACTAGCCCAGTCTAGCTGACAGATTAGGGCCTCACTGTAGCTGGAGTTTTCCTGTGTCCATGCAGCTCCTGCAGCCGCTCAGACTCAAGTAAACACACAGAGACTTATATTACTTATAAATTGTATGGCCATGCCAGGCTTCTTGCTATCTAGTTCTTATATCTTAAATTAACCCATTTCTATAAATCTGTAAGTTGCCATGTGGCTCACTGGTACTTTCACATCTTGCTTCTTCTGTGTGTGGCTGGCGACTCTTGATTCAGCCTTCCTGTTCCCAGAATTCTCCTCTGTGCTTGTCCTGCCTTAACTTCCTGCCTGGCTACTGGCCAATGAGCACTTTATTTATTAACCAATCAGAGTAACACATTCACAGTACACAAAGCGATATCCACAGCACCTCCCCTTTTCATTTTTTTCAAAAAGGATGGTTTTAGCTTTAACATAGTAAAATTACATATAACAAAACAATTATCAAGCAAGAATTACAGTTACAATATCTAGTCTATTTATATTTGGGAAAATTAAAGAAGATATCCTATCTATTCTATATGTGTGAGTCTAAGGTTTCATATCTAACTTATCTTTTATCATAACTCAGGAAATTATAACTATCTAGTCTTCACCTCACCATTGCCAATCTTAGAGGCTTGCTGTACCACAGAGTAATAACCAGCGCTACACAGGAAGTGCAGGCTTGGATATCCTGTGGCAGCCATGTTTGTCGGGTAGGGGAGGAGCTCTATACCCAGTAGTCAGCAGCCTGGAACAGATAAGTGTGCAAAGCATCTAAGATCAGAGACACATCAAGTGTCTGTGATTACATGTTCTCTATCTTCATGATTATTTCTTTGAACTTTCACCGGTACTTAGCCCTCAATTCCTAGAAAGAAACACTGCCCTTGGGATCCTCAACTCTGTACATGGGCTTTGGGTTCTCCAGAAATATCACCAAGAGCTTACCTATTTCTCAGTCAGTCCTTCCTTTATTTCTCCATTCCCTTCTTTCTCCCTCAGTCTATCCTCACTGTATCCCTTCCTTCCTTCCTATTCTCCTTTTTTTTGCTCCCTCCCTCTGTCCCTGCTGATATTTTCCACTCTGTTCTCTCTGCTTCACATTTAGTTGCTTCTTGCTGGCTTTTCTGCATTTTGATTTTCTTTTTGTTTCCTTGATAATCTGCTGTACTTGATGAGGGCTTCAATTAGATTTCAGTGTCCTATACCTCTCATCCAGGTGTTCAACATCAAAACCCCAGCACAATCCAAGGTACAGGGAATAAACTCAAGTGTGGATTACAATCTTTGTCCTGTGAGTGAAGTGAGTGAGCAGGGAGAAGATCGAGAAGGCAGAGTTGTTACTTAGGATGAAGCTGAGCCAACAAGGAAGGTAGATGTGAGACAGGTGAGGTGCCAGGTAGACAGCTTTCACTACTAGTGCCCCTTTTGCCAAGCCCATAGGTACAAAACTGTTTTATTATAAGCAGGCGCTATTCTTGGAGGCCACTCCTCCCTAGGCCACTTTGCTCAAGAGTCCCACAGAATCCCTGTGTCAATCTCAAGAAACACTCCTCTTTCTCATGTCCTGGCTGCCCTATATGGGAACCTGGTCTGAATTCAACCACTGGAATTATAGATAAAGCAGGTACCCCTTTTAGCAGGTGGTAAATAGGCTGTGTTTCATCTCCAGTTGAGTGTAAGATGGTATATGTGTTAGTTTGTATGTTAAAAGGGTGTATCCTGCAGTGGAATCATAGCCATATTGGTCAGACACCATGGTAGCAGAGCATTTTGACTCTAATAGTTCTTAAAGGCATTCCTAAGTTCAAACACAGAAGGGCTTTTGGTCTGAACTGTAAGTTCTTTATGGCCCAGCCCTCAGAAGGACAGGTAAGTGAATCTAGTTGGAAGTCCTGAGATTGTAGTACTCTCTTCTCAGGAGGTTGGTATCTTTGCCTTTGATATGCTTTTTGGGACCTTTGCCTGGAAAGTATGTATGATGAAGGTGCTAGGACCAGTCTTTAGGTGTGGGTGGCCTTGGGCCATTGAGAAGTCACATCAAGGGAGTTCAATTTCCATCATCAAAAGTGCTCCTTCAGCTGGACCTTTGCAGAAATGGAGAACTTGAAAGCTCTGTAATGACTTCCTGGAATTAAAGGGGAAGAGTCCTTTTTGTTTGGTAGTATAGAAAGTCTCAATAATGAGGTGGGCTTCTGGAAGTTCAGTCCTAGACACACTATTGTCCAGCCTTGACCCCCCATTTAAGGTACCAGCTGAGGGTCATCCACACACATACCATCTAGAATGCTTCTGGCATGATATGTGGGGTGCTTTACTTAGCCCCAGGACCAGTCTGTACCCAAGAGTTTGTTTCTGTGGTTTCTACTGACTCTTGTATTTAGTGAGGGAACTCCCAAATTAGTTTCCCTGTATGCTCCTTATGCTTTGAGAGTGGGTCTTGACCTTGTGGAAGAGTGTCTCAATATAGTGAGATCTAGTAGGCCAGATCTATAAGGTAAGGCTCCAAGGCCCATATCTGACAAAAGTGGCCAAGATAGAACTCAGTGATCTTGAAGTATTGTGGCAAGTTGTTTGCTGTTCTCTATCTATATGTCTTCTATTTCTCTTCTCTCTCTCTCTCTCTCTCTCTCTCTCTCTCTCTCTCTCTCTCTCTCTCTCTCTGTATATATATATATATAAATTTCTATCATCATCTCTCTATCATCTCTCTGTCAGTCATCTGTCATTTCTCTATCTCTATCATCTCTACCGAAAACAATAAAGGGTCCTGCCCTTATTGCTTTCTCCCAGGGTCTGTGAGAGTCTAACAACCAGCTGAGGATTATAATCTAAGAGCTATCAAATGAATCTAAGCACACTGAATTCTCTAGTCCGTTCACTTCATTCTTCTAAATTCAATTCTATCTACACAGTTTCTTTTCTGTTCTTATACTTCGCTCTTCTCAGTCCCTCCTGCTCTCAGTCTCTTCTGCTGTTCTCTCAACTCTATCTAGTTCTTTCCATCTTTGTCCTCATCTTTTTCTTCTAAATCAATTCCTTTTGTGCTGTGAGGGAACTGGTATATATACACAAGCATTAATTCATTGACAAAGCATTGTGAGGCTTGAAGTTTTCAGGGTTGCAGAGAGAGGTGATAAGGATCCACACATAAAGCAATAATTGTCAGCTTCCAATTACAACCCAAAAGGGGGAGTGACCAAAGGGGAGTTTTCTTGTAGGTTCAACTAAAGGCTAAGATCAATTAGGTAATTCTAAAATGTAATTTATGTGCTCAAACTATAATCTACAAGTGGTTAGGCAAAATGTTAGAAGTCTATATATGCCAGTGAGAAATAACTACCTTAACACAGTAACTAGCAAGTAGTTAAAACATTATCCCAGAAATGTGAGCAGTAAACTTCTTAAATTAGGGACTTATGTAAACAACCCGGAGTGAAGGTAAGGAGTTGAGGATTTAATTGTTGGTGGTTATTTTCTCTATCTGTGGGTGAGATGAGCTAATGTGATCTGTGTTTGTCCTAGGATAAAAAGGTATCTTAGCTGAAATACTTTTGTCTGGAGAATTGCCCTGGACAGATTTATGTTAATAAAAAATATACACAGCTGGGGACAGTTGTCCAATTACTCTAAATGTATAGGGAAAGTTGTGCTCAAGATTGAGATGCAATCATGAGGTTACATGTACACATAACATGGGAATGCATGGTAAATGGAGAGAATCATAGCTGTTATTGCACAAGAAGTTTACAATAAGAAATAGTCAATTCATTCAAAAGGCAGTAATTCCATAACACCTTGCATCATGGTTTCCTCTAACAGGACCCTTAGTTCTGATAGGTTGACCTTCTGAACTCTAGTCATCACTGCTCTATACTCCCATGGACTTTTGCTACCAGCAACTCTCAAAAGCTATCTCTGTCATCTCTATCTGTATTATCTTTCTATCATCTCTCTATCATTTCTATTATCACCTTGCTCTATCATCTCTTTCTGTATCATCTATCAATAATCTTTATCAGCTCTCTGTCACCTCTATCATCTCACTACCATCTTTCTCTATTCTCTCTCTATTATCTCTTTCTCTACAATCTACCATTTCTATCATCTTTATCATCTATCATCTCTTTATCATCTCTCTAGCATCTCTTTCTCTATCATCTCTTTATTATCTCTTTATCATCTCTCTATAATCCCTTTGTCTATTATCTACCATCTCTATTATCTATTACCATCTATCTCTCTCACTCCCATCTATAGTAGGACAGAAGGGGCAGCCCTGATAATAGTACACCTTGGCATTTTTTAAATCTAATATGGCCATCCAACAGAACTATATTGCTGCTTTTAACAAAAGCTCAACATGATTTTTCTCAATAGGTCTAGGGAGAGGGAGTGAGGAGGTGAGGAATGCTTGGGACTCTATTCCAAATACTGAAATGAAGGGGACTCCAACCAGCTTGCCAGTCTTTAGATAAGCTAGGGTGCAATTGACCAGTGGGGGCCCCAGGTATTCCTGGCAGTAAACTCATGGACATAGAAAGTGTAGGCAGGAGATCTTGTGATAAGCCATGTCAGGCATGGTGGAGAGGAACTCTATTCAGAAGTTATCAGCTCGGCCTAGATATATATGTGGACAACTTGAGTGTGACTCCATTTCCTCTCAGCATCAAGGAATAGAGTCTGCTCAAGTACCTCTGGGAACAACACAGTCTCTGACTCTTTGATGATTTTTTTTTTGCAAAGTAGAAAATTTTTACTAAAGTGACACATTATACACTTAAAATTACATATTTATAAGGAGAAAGAAAAATTAAAATGCACTGCTATCTTTTTTTACTTGTTACATGAATGAACTTCAGGCCTCTTCTACAGAGTGAGAAAAAACAATTCATGAGGTTACTCTAGTGCTGCTAAGTTACAAGTCATTACATGTTAGAAGGGAGGAGAATGCACTTATTTTAGTAGCACACTTAGCCGCAGGCCGCACCAGGCAGCGCCTGGCCTGCTCCCCCTCCGCGGCTTGGTGTGGTGGTTGGCTCCGGAGGTGGGGCTGCCGGCGGCACAGAACTGGCGGAAGCAACGGCTCCTGTGAGTCCACCCGCTGGCCCTGGGCTATGGACTCCTGGCCCCGTCGCCCCTCCTGCTTCCCAGTTCCAGGCTGTGGCAGGCTAGCCCCTCCTGCTTCCCAGGTCCAGGCCGTGGGAGGCACCATGTCCAGCTACCCTAAAAGCTATAATCCTTTCCACGAGGACCGACGTGGAGAATGAGGATGCCGCAACCCTCCCTCCTGACAGGACGATATGTCCATGGACCATCAGCAGTACCTGCGACCAGAGGTCGCTACAGTTCTGTGAGCTGTCTGCTGAGTTGTAATATAAACACGACAGACTAATTTTGAGTGCCTTGAGGCTTTGATTACTGTGCTGGACAGAGAAGAAAACATTTTTTTTCTTTCGTGAGAGCATGCAAAGATGTGGGCAGGGTGTCAGTCTGGTAACTACTGCCTTCTACTTACTCATTTGCTGAGTCTTTCACTCCAAGGCCTTTGATGATTTTTTTGAGCCCTCTCTCATACCTACCCCTCATTTTTTTGGAATCAGACATTGTCCTTGATATTCTGGACTCTGCTTGTGGACTTGGGGAATTACCAGGAATTTCAACAAGAGGCTATATATTTGTTGGTCCTTTTCTTCCTTCCTTTGCTTTCTTCCTTCCTCCATCCACCTTGCTCACCTTCTCTTCCCTCCTTCTTTCTTTTGTTTCTCCCTGTCTTCCTTCCACTCTTACAGCCTCAGTCTGTTGTCTCTATTTTCTCCCTTTCCCTTTTCTCTTTTCTGTCTTTTGACTTTCTTTTGTTTCCTTTGTACTTTTGCTGCCTTTAAGGACTGCTGCAGATAGAGTTCTGTCCAGTCCCTGTTATCCAAGGGTTCACCAACAAAACTAAGTCCCCAGTACAAGCCACAGATATAGGGAATAACTCTAAGTATGGGGAACAGGCTGGGTGTCTTTGTGTTGTGAGTCAAGTGTGTAACAGCAAGAAGCAGATGGCGATGTTCTTTCTAAAGTGAATCTAAGTAAAGACAACCACAGTCAAGCAAAGAAGGCAGATGTGAGCTGGGAAAGAGGTCATTTCTTTCTTTCTTTTTTTTTAAGATTTATTTATTTATTTATGTATACAGCATGTATGACTGCAGGCCAGAAGAGGGCACCAGATCTGATTATGGATGGTTGTGAGCCACCATGTGGTTGCTGGGAATTGAACTCAGGACCTCTGGAAAAGCAGTCAGTGCTCTTAACCTCTGAGCCATCACTCCAGCCCCAAGAGGTCATTTCAATACCAGTGCCTGCATAGCAAAACACACTGAACTGTAAAGACATACATACAAGCAAGTCACCATTCTTAGAGGCTTCTCTTTCCATGACTACCTTGCTCAACAGTCCCAGAGAACACCAAGGGTCAAGTTCAAGTAAGGTCCCCCTCCTCCTCTGTAATGACTGTCCATCCATTGGAATAATGGGTAGAACAGGACCCAACTTTGGCATGTGGCAGAGGATAAGTTTTCCTTGACCTAAGGGAGAGTTGGCAGGAACATATGTATGTGGAAGGTGCCAGGACAGATATGGGTTGCCTCAGAAACAAGAGCAGGTCTGTCACAAAGGAGCTCAATTGCCAGCATGACAAGGGCTCCTTCAGATGGACAACCCATTAATATATAATTAATATAACTCATAAATATAGTAATTAGAAGAGACAGGGGCAACAGTCTTTTTTTTTCCCTATGGGATGAAGAGAAGTTCTCAACAATGAAGAAATAGTCCTCTAAAGGTTCATTCCTTAAGCACAGGAAGGCTTCTTGTTGGGGAGTGAAAAATATTTCCCAATGTAAGTTGGTAATTCCCCAGGAATCCACATGTCTTGGGATTTTTTATTGCTGTGAAGAGACATCATAACCATAGCAACTCTTACAAAGAAAACATTTAATTGAGGCTGTGGCTTACAGTTTCAGAGGTTCCGTTCATTATCATCATGATGGGGAGCAAGGTGGCATGCAAACTACATCTTGGCCAGAAGGCCCCAGGAAATTGACTGAGTGTCACAATGAGTGCAGCTTGAGGAAAAGACTTCAAAGCCCACCCCCAACAGTGACACACTTCCTCCAATAAGGCCACACCTACTTCAACAAGGCCACACCTCCTAATAGTGCTGTTGGTTAAGCAGTGGCACTTGTGGCCATACCAACAAATGAGAGTGCTGGAGGAGAGTCACGGGCCATGGTTACCTTTCTAGAGATTTATTGGGAGAGAGAGAGAGAGAGAGAGAGAGAGAGAGAGAGAGAGAGAGAGAGAGAGAGAGAGAGAATGCAGAGGGGGGAGAATATGGAAAGAGAGAGTGTAGAAAGAGAGAACACAGAGAGCACGCACTCTTTTTAAGCTGAGATGCCGTCGCAGGCTGTTGATGTAACTAACGACATAATCCTTACAAGTGCTACTTCCTTTGGAGGCCATTTTCTCTTAAACCACCACCTTCCACTCCATGGCCCCCAACAGCTTGTAGCCATATCATAATGCAAAAATGCATTTAAAAGTCTTCATAGTTTATAACAGTCTCAAATTTATTTCAGTGTCCAAAGTCCAAAGTCTCTTCTGAGATGCATGACAATCTCTTAACTGTAATCACCTGTAGAAATCAAAATAAAAAAGCAAATCACATGCTTCCAACTTATGGTACAGGATATACATTACCATTCCAAAATGCAGGGAAGGGACCATAATGAGGAAATACTCAACCAAAGCAAGACTGAAAACCAGCTGGGCACACTCCAAACTCTGCATCTCCATATCTGATGTCAAAATGCTCTTCAGGTGTCCAATTCCATTCATATTTGTTTACTGCAACACACTTCTTTCCCTTGGACTGGTTTCACTCTTGGTTAGCAGCTTTCCTCAGCAGGTATCCCATGACTCTGGCATCTCTAACATCTTTGGTTCTCCATGGCAATCCAGGCTTCACCTTCACAGCTTCATGCAATGGCCTCTCTACTAGGCCTGACACATGCCTAGCCTCAGTGGCTTTATTCCTTAACTCCTTTATTCTATCCTTAACCCTAGAGTCAGAACCACATGGCTGCCAAATTCTGCTTGCTGGTGCTAGAACATGCCCGCCCCCCTTGTTTAATTACATTTCCACCAGCTTTCTGTTTTCTTTAACTGCCTAAGCTTTGCTGCCCTTGAACTTTAGACTAGGCTGGCCTCAAACTCAGAGATCCACCAGCTTCTACCTTCCCAGAGCTGGGATTAAAGGTGTGCCCCCCAGCACACCCAGCTCTAAGCTTTTCTTTAATTCTATTACACAAGTTGGAAACTTAGCTGGGTGGGATCTTGTCCTGAGGTCATCACTCCCTTCTTTATATTTCTTAGTCCATTTATCTCCTTGAACACAGGATTTAGCTCGATTCCAGTTCCTGGTGCTCTTTCTTTTTCTCCTCAAAATTTACATTTTGTAATTTATCCTGCTCAGCTTACTCCTTTTCATTATAAATCTTCATTAGAAGAGTCTATACTATGCTGTTTTGAGATTTCCTCTGATGATGGAATTAATCCAAAATACTTCACTTTAGCCACAGGCAGACTCTTTAGATAATGGCAAAACTCAGTCACTCTCTTCAACAAATATCACAATAACAATTTCTAGGCAGAATACTAATATTCTTCTCCAAAACCTCTTGAGCCAGCTCCTGACACTTCAAATCATTGTCAGCACCATTGTCTGACATGCTCCTACTAATATGGGCCATTAAGCAGTGCTTAAAGCATTCCACTGCTTTCATAACCCAAAGTACCAAAGTCCAAATTCCTCCAAACAAACACATGGTCAGGCCTGTCTTGGGGCTTTTTATTGCTGTGAATAAATACAATGACCACAGCAACTCTTAAAAAGAAAACATTTGAGGTGGTGGCTTACAGTGTCAGAGGTTCATTCCATCATCATCATAACAGGGAGTATGGCAGTGTGTAGGCAGATGTCATGCTGGAGACAGCAAGAAGTCAGCTGACTGTCACACTGATTGAAGCTTAAGAAAAAGACCTCAAAGCCTGTCCTTATAGTGACACACTTCCTCCAACAAGACCACACCTACTCCAACAAAGACAGAGAGTGTGGAGGTCTGTGTCCGGCTTTTTAAGGTACAGGTCGCATGACCACATAGTCACCAGTGCCCCCTGATGATGTAGGAAGCAAGACCCCAAGGAGTGAGGGCAGGATCCTAACAGCATATGATAAAATTTCATGTCCAAGAGAGACTGCTTCCTGTCTACTGGAAATAAACAGTGGCAAATAACTTGAGTGGCTATGAAGACTTGGAGTAGCAGGAGCAATTGTTACAGACAGTGACATATAATGACTGCTGGGTAAGACCAAAGAAATTGTTTGGACTCACTGAACCCATCATCCTCCCCTTGTTCAACCATCCATCACAAAATCAGCAGCCCCAAGAGGCAAAAGCACCACCTGCACCAATTGTGGGAGGAGATAGCAGGTCAGACTTCTGAGGGCAGGCAGCTGTTACCCATCAGACCCTGTAACCTACAAGACCTATTGCACTACCCAAACCCACCAAACCCATCAATCGTCCCCCTGGCCAACCATCCCCAAAAATCAACATCCCCTAGAGGCACAAGCACCACCTCCATCATCTGGAGGAAGAGGTGAGTGACTGGTTTCCCAGCTGAACTGCCCCAGTCCCTAGGTCTTAGGCCCTGGGACATGTTCCATGCCTCCCCCCAATCTCTGCCCCAACAGCCAGCCATCAAGTAAGAATCTTGCATGCCACCACTGCTGACATCCATTGGACCCTGTAACCTGCAAGACCCACTCCACCGCCTAAGCCCATCAGGGCCATCATCCTCCCCCTGGCCGACCATCCCCCCCAAAGTCAGGAGCCCCTAGGGGCACAAGCACCACCTGCACCAATTGGAAAAAGAGCCCCTAGAGGCACAAGCACCACCTGTACCAATTGGAAGAAGAGCATCCTCCCTGTGAACAGCCCTCTCCAGCAGCATCAGCAGATTCTATAGACACACCACTTAGAAGAACTTAGAAGAACAGGCACAGGGAACACCTACACCAGTTGGAAGAACAGACCCCATAGGCACAAGGAAAGCCCATACCAGCCTGGGTGATAAACTGGATCTAGGCACCCAAACCCCCTCAAACCTCAGCTGAGACATCCCTATTCGACCTGACAACCAGCCGATCATCAGAACCCTTGGCCATCCAGGGCAAAGGACAGTAAAGGAAACTCAATAAAGGAACAAAAGCCTGACCCAACAAAGACATCACAAGAATCAACACCTGCTCCTAGTATTATCCCAAATGCAGATGGGTAAATAACAGTGTAAGAATACATTCAACAGAATAAAGAGCAATATGGCACCACTAGAACCTAGTGATTCTCTAACAGCAAGATTTGAACATCCCAATGTACGTGAAGCAGTAGAAAACAACCTTAAAAACAACTTTATGGACAGGCCCTACCTGCACCAATTGGAGGAGGAGGTGAGTGTCTGAGCTCCTGGCAAGACAGGCCTGCACTCTAGCCCCTAGGTCCTGGGGGCACATCCCATGTACCTCCACCACCCATTGCAGCCCCAGAGACAAAGCAGCAGCATCCTACCCCCTACCTTGCCAACCATCCCCTGCAGGACCAGCAACCACCAGAGCCCCAGCCCCCACCTGCACCAAATGGAAGAAGAGGTGGGTGTCTGAGCTCCCTAATGGACAGCCCTGCTCTCTAGCCCCTAGGCCCCAGGGGCACAACCTGTGCCCCTCCCCCACCCATTGCAGCCACCATGGCACCAGGGACCACCAGAGCCACAGGCCCCACCTACACCCATTGGAAGGAGAGCAACCACGGGAGCCACAGACCCTACCTTCACCAGTTGGAGGAAGAGGGACTCCTGGAGACACAGGCCCCACCTGCACTGATTGGAGGAAGAGATAGGTAGACACCAGTGCAAGAATATATTCAACAACATAAAGAGCAGTATGGCACTGCCAGAATCCAGTGATTCTACAACAGCAAGACCTGAACATCCCAACACAGATGAAGCAGAAGAAAATGACCTAAAAAATAATTTTATGAAGATGATAGAGGCCCTTAAAGAAGAAATAAAAAGAGAAATGGAGGGAAAGACAAAGAAAAATTGGAAGAAATCAATATTCCCTCAAAGAAAGCCAAAAAAATCAAACAGGTGAAGAAAACAGTTCAAGACTTATAAAATTGATATAGAGGCAACAAAAAACCCACAAACCTGTTGCTCCAGTGGAGCAAGGGGAACACTCCTCCATTGCTGGTGGGAGTACAAACATGTACAGCCACTTTGGAAATCAGTATGGTGGCTTCTCAGAAAATTGGGACTCAATCTACCTCAAGACCCAGCAATACCACTTTTGGGCATATACCCTAAAGATGCTCAGCCATACCATAAGGACACTTACTCAACTATGTTCATAGCAGCATTATTTGTAATAGCCAGAACCTAAAAACAATCTAGATGTCCCTCAACTGAAGAATGGATAAAGAAAATGTGGTACATTTACACAATGGAGTATTACTCAGCAGTAAAAAAAAATAATGACATCACTGGGTGGTGGTGGTGCACACCTTTAATCCCAGCACTCGGGAGGCAGAGGCAGGCAGATCTCTGTGAATTCGAGGCTAGTCTGATCTACAGAGTGAGTTCCAGGACAGGCTCCAAAGCTACACAGAGAAACCCTGTCTCAAAAAAAAATTAAAACAAAACAAACCAAAAACAAAAAACAATGACATCATGAAATTTGTAGACAAGTGGATGGAACTAGAAAAAAGTCATTCTGAATGAGGTAACCCAGACCCAGAAAGACAAACACGGTATGTGCTCAGTCATAAGTCAATATTAGATGCAAAGCAAAGGATAACCAGGCTACAACCACAGCCCTAGAGAAGCTAGGTAAAGAAGAGGACCCTAAGAGGAACACACATGGATAGCCCCAGAAAGGGGAAATAGTTAAGATCTCCTGGATAAACTGCGAGGAGTAGAAGGGAGGGGATGGGGGATGGGAACATGAGGGATTGAGATAGCCAAGTTGGGGGAGGGACAGAGAAGGAGATTATTGAAAAAGACATCCTGTTAGAGGGAACCATTATGGGGTTAGAGAGAAACCTGGTGCTAGGGAAATCCCCAGGAACCCATAAGGAAGGCCCTAGCTAAGACTACTAACAATAGTGGAGAGGGTGCCTGAACTAGCCTTCCCCTAAACCAGATTGGTGTCTACCCTAATTGTCATCATAGAACCTACATCCAGTAATTGATGGAAGCAGATGCAGAGACCCACAGCCAAGCACTAAGCTGAGCTCCTGGAGTTCAGTTGAAAGGAGGGAAGAGGGATTATAGGAGCAAGGAAGGTCAAGACCATGATGGGGAAAACCACAGAGACAGCTGATCTGAACTAGTGGAAGCTTACAGACTCTAGACTTATAGGTGAAGAATCTGCAGAGAACCAAACTAGGCCTTCTGAATGTGGGTGACAGTTGTGGAGTTTGATCTATTTGTGGGGACCCTGGCAGTGGGACCAGGACTTATCCTGGATACATGAGCTGGCTTTTTGGAGCCCATACACTATGGTGGGATACCCTGTGCAGCCTTGATGCAAGGGAGAGGGGCTTAGTCCTGCTACTACTTAATATGCCAGCCTGCGTTGACTCCCCAAAGGAGGCCTTATCCCCTATGAGGAGTGGATGGGGGTGAAGGGGGAGGTGGGGAGGAGCAGGAGAAGGGAAAGGAGGGGGAACTGTGGCTGGTATGTAAAATGAAAAAATTAAATAAATAAAAAACAAAACAAAAAAGGAAAAAACATAACTGTATGAAGATGATAGAAGCCCTTAAAGAGGAAATGAAAAATTCCCTTAAAGAAATATAGGTAAAGACAAACAACTAGAAGATATCAATAAATCCCTTAAAGAAAACCAGAACAATCAAGAAAAAACAATCAAATGGGTGAAGGACACAGTTCAAGACTTGAAAATTGTAACAGAAACAATAAAGAAAACACAAACTGAGGGAATGCTGGAAATGGAAAATCTGGGAGAATGAGCAGGAACTACAGATGCGAGCATAACCAACAGAATATAAGAGATGAAAGAAAGAATCTCAAACATAGAAGATACAATAGAGGAAATAGGTTCATCAGTCAAAGAAAGTTTTTAAACTCAACAAATTCTTAACACACATCAGGAAATATGGGACAATGTAAAAAGACCAAGCCTAAGAATAATAGGAATAGAAGAAGGAGAAATGACCCGTCCAGCAGGCCAGGTTATTCGAGGGTCTCGAGGAGGGACCACCTGTGAATCAATGGGGGGTGAGAGGGAAAGGAGACCAAGCGCGTGAAGAAAGACAGAGTCAGTCTGAGTTGCGTCAAGGTCTCACTTTATTGACTGGTGTTAGAGCTTATAAACAGGGCTTCAGGTAGGGAGGGGGAGCAGGAGTGAGGAGAGGACAAAGAAAATTCCTAAGGAGGGTCAGCAGGAGGTCGCTTTGGTCCCAGGCCCCTGCAGCTAGCTGATTTAAAGAGGTTTATTTAATCCTACATTCCTAGGTTAGACTAAAAGCCTCTTATTTACACGAGGCTTGATAAATCATGGCAGGTAACACAAGGTTCAAGACACAGCTGTCCAGAGTCGGTCTCCAACAGAGAAAAATTTCAATTAAAAGACACAGAAAATATATTCAACAAAATCATAGAAGAAAACTTTCCCAACTTAGAGAAGGACATGCCTATGAAGATACAAGAAGCTTACAGAATACCAAATAAACTGGACAAAGAAAAGTTCCCTCACCACATAATCAAAATACCAAACATGCAGAATAAAGAAAGTATTAAGAGCAGCAAAGGAAAAAGGCAAAGTAGCATATAAAGGCAGACCCATCAGAATAATACCTGACTTCTCAATGGAGACTCTGAAGCCAGAAGGTCCTGGACAGACATTTTGTGGACACTAAGAGACTATGGATGCCACCAATGACTACTATACGCAGCAAAACTTTCAATCACCTTAGGTGCAGAAAACAATGTATTCCATGACAAAACCAGATTTAAACAATACATATCCACAAATCCAGCCCTACAGAAAGTACTATAAGGAAAACTCCAACCCAAGGAAGTTAGCTACACCCACAAAAACACAGGCAAAAGATAATCTCACACCAGCAAATCCCAAAGAAGGGAAATCTAAACACACTACCACCACCATCAAAACCAAAAAATAGCAGTAATCAACAATCACTGGTCATTAATATCTCATTAACAATGGACTCAATTTGCCTATAAAAAACACTGCTTTAAAGAATGGATATGAAAACAGGATCCATTCTTCTGCTACATACAAGAAATACACCTCAACTTCAAAGACAGGCATTATCTCAGAGTAAATGGTGGGAAAAGATTTTCCAATCAAATGGACCAAAGAAACAAGCTGATGTAGCTATCCTAAAAACTAGCAAAATAGACTTTAAAATTAATTAAAAGAGATGGAGAAGTACACTTCATATTAATTACAGGAAAAATCAATCAATGTCAAGTCTCAATTCTGAACATTTTTGCCCCAAATACAAGGGCACCCACATTTATAAAGGAAACATTATTAAAGCTTAAATCACACATCAAACCCCACACACTAATACTGAGAGAATTCATCACTCTGCTCTCACCATTGGACAGGTCTGGCAGACAGAAACTAAACAGAGAAATAAGGAAACAGATATTATGACTCAAAAGAACATAACAGACATCTATAGAAGACTTCACCTGTAGAGACCTACAGAGTTTTCCTAGTGAACACATACTCAGGGTCTGACAATCTGAGCTTGCTTTACCAGCAGTGCTGCATAAGGGGATGATTTGACCACGGGGGTGGTTACCAGGTATGTGGAAGGGTCTGTACTTGGCTGTGCAGTGTGCTTTGATCTAGCAAGGGTGAGGTCTTTTGACCCACCCCTTGGCATTGTCATAAAAAGCCCCTTTGAAGAGGCAGAAGGGACCTTTGGGTTTTGATCCAGGTCCTTGCCAAAGCTATCCCGTGTTTTTGTCTTTCTCCTCTTTGCTATCTATATCTATCTATCTAATATTTTCTTCTCCCTCTCTCCTCCTCATAGGAACCCTGGAAAAGGTGGGAACTGTTCTCCCACAGATGGCTCCAGGAATTGGGACTTGGATGCAGAGGAAATAAGTGAGAGTAGGGAGCACTGTGGAAGCAGTTGGGCATGTCCAGTTATGAATTAAGGTTAAGATGGTGGTATTTTATTCTTTGGGAACAAAAACTCTATATAGATAAAGCAGAGCAGCTAAAAGTTAAGCTGAAAAGTAATAAAAGTTAGGCTGTAGCAAATATCTCTCTGTGTCTAGGTTTCTCTCTTTCTCTTTCTCAATTTCTATCTATGAAATTAGATAAAAATATAGGGTTACATATACAGATATTGTGTATGCTTAATAGGAAGAAATTTAGGGTAAGAATAGAATTTCCCTAGTGCTGGACCTGGCACACAGAAAACAACAGCCAGGAACAATTAGCTACTATGGACTTAACAGTCTGAGAAAGAGAAGCCAATATGGAGCAGAGAAATAGTAAGTAGATATTTGAATATACACATGTAGAGAGTTTGAAAACCAGGGGAGTTAACGTAGAACAACCACAAATAGAGAGGTTCTTAGAATTTGTATAGGAACTGTGTCCTTGGTTTTCTAACTATGGAACTCTGGATTGAGACTCCTGGGGGAGAACTGAAGTCATAATGCAACAATATTATGAGAAACATGGCCAGAAAAGACTCCAGTGGAAGCTTTTGGCCTGTGGGCACTAACTCAGTATAGTTTAGATCTGGGCCTGAGTGGAAGGGGGGAATTTTACCTGAGGCAGACACAGACGAGACAAAATCCTCAGCTCTTCCAGAGCTGCTGCTAAATGGGAATGCTTTTACAAAATCATTCGATCAGGGTCAGTTCCCTCTTGGCCATGAAGCCGAGTGTAAGGAACAAAAGTCTTGGGAGACAAAGGAGGAACTAAAGGGCTTGAGAGATTTATTAATTTCTCTTTCTCAAAAACTGGAGAAAGAAATAATATTAACTGATTAAAAAGGAAGTGCAAACAAGTGAATTCCAAAAAATGTAAGAAATGACAGAAACAGCTGGCTGCCTGGACATTCCCTGAAGATTTCTCTACAATGTTGGGGCATCCATCTTTGGTCTACGGTCCTAGCATATCTGACAGACTGATCTGTGAAGCAGGATTTTCGGAAGGGCCTTCCTACCTTGTCTTGGCAGTCATTTCTTTTGTGTCCTGCTTGTCCGTTTTGGACAGCATACTGTCAGCAGTCAAAAAGAAAGTAAACTTCATTATGGTGTTTTTTTTTTAGTGTCCATCAACTTCTCTGAAGTAGATTGGTACTGTCGGGAACAGACATGTCTCATTGTCATTAAAAAAATCTATGTTATTAAAACATCTTAAATGCCATATTCTGTAGATCTCTGAAGTATTTGAAGATGACTTGTCTATCTAAAATATATTTATGCTTGACCTTTAAAACATACATAATAAGACTACAAGTTTGATTGTAGAGACTAACTCCTAACCTGAATTTCTTTATTATCCTAAATAGTTGGTAATGACTTTTAAGGACAAGAAAATTGCATTAAATTGTTAAATGAACTGTATAAGTACAATACATTGAACAAGAGTAGAAATATATGTACAGTATTTTCTAACAAACCAATCCCAAAATTGTATCAACATACATAATTTGTATACAATATGCAAAATCTAACTCAATGTAAAATATTTGCAACTAGTAATTGCTTTTTAAAAGCATATTCAATAATCTACCTTTTTATCTTATATCTATATCTTCCCTTTGTTTCTTTCCAGAGTAGATTCAATAATCTACACTTTTATCCTATTCTTTCTATATCTCCTTTTAGTAGATTCAATAATCTACCTCTTATCTATAGCCTCTTTTTTCTTTTTTTTCAAATAAGAACCCTGAATCTAATCACTTTGTTTAGCTGCTTTTTTTTTTGACCATTAATAATAACACCTTAAAACCAACCATACTAAACTGTGACAATTATCTCTATCCCATTGAATGGCCAAAAACCACCCACCCCACTTCTTGGGAATGTGGGTGTTGTGTTCTAAAATTTACTTCATGCTGTCTGGGGGCAAAGTCACCTTTAGGAGATCCTGAAAAGAAAAATTTTGGGTTAACTGTCAAGTTCAGGGAGAAGTAGCTGTATCATTTGTTGTTGAGTATCTGCATAATATGAAAGTGCAGAACTTGTCTCAAGTCCTTGCTCAAGTAGTTTGTGAGGCTGGATCATTTCAGCTAGCATCTCAAAATTGTCCTGAGCAGTTTGTAGCCCAAAGCCGATCTTTGGGTGGTGTTTGTCAGTGTAGTGGTATTATCATCATCCTGATGGAATCATCGTTGTGGGGCCCCATCACATTTTGGAGACTTCAAAGTCACAGTTAGGCACAGGGATGGTATAAATAGGATGAATTCTGCAATTTCAATATGCAAGACCATTCTTTCAGCATAGTGAGATTCAGTAACTATGTTGAAAAGTTCTGAAAAATCCATTAATACCATCAGAATGGCATATAATTCCAATTTTTGGACAGAATTATAAGGACTTTGAACCACTTTCCTTAAATTTTCTGATTTATTACCTGCCAATCCTTGTTTGTTTGCATCTGTATAAAATGTATGGGCTCCAGATATTGGTGTTTCCCATAAAATACAAGGCAGAATCCAGTTAGATCTCTTTATAAGTTTAATTCTATTGCTTTTTGGACATATGTTGTTAATCAATTCAAAAAAATACTGCAAGCTCTTCCCCAAGGTTCACTTTCTGCCCATAATTTGTCAGTTTCATCATTAGTTAAAGGTATTAAAATTTCTGGTCATCAATTAACAAAGACTCATTTTTCCTTTTAAAATCAAGTCAGAGATTTTTTTCCACATAAGTTTTTAATTTTTATTCTGTTTATTTGGTACAAATATCCATTTCAATATAATATCTTCCCTCTGCCTTAAAACTTCTGTAGGAGAATGCTTAGAGAGTAAAATAACCAAAATGCAATCAATGTGTATCCTGTAATTTCTTTTTCACCAAGGCCAATTCTCTCTCAGCTTCAGCTGATAATTCTCTTGGACTACTTAAGTCCTTGTCACCTTCTAAGATTTTGAACAAATTACTCAGTTCATCATTTTTATCACAGTAGTGGTCCATAAATAGGAAATGTTGCTGGGTGGTGGTGGCACACTCCTTTGATCCCAGCACTCAGGAGGCAGGAGCAGGCAGATCTCTATGAGTTCAAGGCCAGCCTGGTCTACAGAGCAAGATCCAGGACAGGCTCTAAAGCTACAGAGAGAAACCCTGTCTCAAAACAAAACAAAACAAAAGATAGGAAATGTTTCCAAATAATCTTTGAAAGTCATTAACAATCTTGAATTGATCTCTCCTAATTTACACCTTTTGGGGTCTAATTTTTTGTAGCTCTATTTTATATCCTAAATAATTAATAGAATCTCCTCTTTGTATCTTTTCAGGAGCAATTTATAACCCCAACAAGGCAAATTTTTCTTTACTTCTTCAAACATTCTTTCTAAGGTATTTGCATTTGAATCAGCTAGTAAATTATCATCAATGTAATGATAAATTATAGATTTAGGAAATTGTTTACATATTACATCCAATGGCTGTCATACAAAATATTGGCACAGGGTTGGGCTATTTAACATTCCCTGTGGGTGAACCCTCCATTAATATCTCCTAACTGGCTGAGAATTATTACAAGTAGGCACTGTGAAGTCAAATCTTTCTCTGCCTTTTTCTTGTAAGGGCATTGAGAAAAAACTGTAGCTGAAGTTTTCCTGTGTCCCATGCAGTCCACAGCTGCTCAGACCCAAGTAAACACACAGAGGCTTATATTAATTAAAACTACTCAGCAGTTAGCTCAGGCTTACTACTGACTAGCTCTTACACTTAAACTCAACCCATTTTTATTCATCTACATGTTGCCGCATGTTTCATGGCTTTACCTGTGTGCCATTACATGCTGCTCCCTGGACAGCAGGCTGGTGTCTCCTCAGTCAACCTTCCTCTTCCCAGAATTCTCCTTGTCTGCTTATTCTACCTATACTTCCTGCCTGGCTACTGGCCAATCATTTTATTAAACCAGTGTAAAAAAGCATTATCCCACAGCAAGAAACAGTCTTTTAAATTGATAACTATAGGAGGCCATCCTTTAGGTTACAGAGTAGGAAAAGGGATTCCAGATTGTAAAGAGACCATTGGCTGAATTACCTTGTTAATTGCTCTCAGATTTGTTACCATTCTGCACTTACCAGACTTCTTTTTAATAACAAATACAGAAGAATTCCAAGGGCTTGTTTATTCTTCAGCATGCTGAGCATTTAACTGCTCTTGTACCAGCTCTTCTAAAGCCTTCAGTTTCTATGTTGTTAAAGGCCATTGCTGAACCCATACAGGCTTGTCTGTTAACCATTTTAAAGGTAAGGCTGTTGGTGTCTTTGAAAGATCAGCATCTGTTGTGCCCTGTTCTTGTACAATCTGAATGGTCAGTAACTGTTCTTTATAATACCTTCTAATATTTCTCTCAGAAACATGTGTTAGTTTATGATTTTTTTCTGAGATTGGAGGAATGCTAATCTTGGTATCCCATTGTTGTAATAAATCACATCCCCAATTCATAGCTATATTAGCCACATATGGCTTTAATTTTCCTCTCTGTCCTTCTGGCCCTATACCTTCAACCCATCTTGTACTCTGTTTCTCTTGAGATAATGTTCCAATCCCTAACAGTTGAATATTTACCTTCTGAAGAGGCCAATTTGGATGCCAAGATTCTGCTGCAATTATTGTTATAGTTGTACCTATGTCTACAAGACCTTCAATGAGAATGTCATTTATTTGTATTTTTAATTTTGGTGTTGTTCATTTATAGAAGTTTACCAAAAATCACTTTATGGTTTCTCCTGAATTCTTTGTTCTCTCTGCTATAGCTCTTCTTTACCATGAGCAGTATGATTTTTTACAATAGGCATTTGGTTATTTGGTTGCTTTGGGAAGGGGTTTCTTCTGTGATAATAGGAAAGGACTGAACTGAATTTGCCCTAGAGTCCTGCGAGAGGCCCCCCAGGAGTTTCCCAATGGCTAGGCAAAGGATTACCTTGTCTGTCCCTTGTAGATCTACATTCATTAGTCCAGTATTTGCCTTTACTACAACTTCTGCATAATCTAGAAAGGAGGAGCATTCTGTTGGGATTATTCCTTGAAAAAACATTATTTTTAGGAATTCACTATTTACAGTCCTTTTTTAAGTGACCTTGTTTACCACAATTGAAACACCTGACATTACTATTTTTCTTCAATTCTCTGGAAATCACCTCTCCAAGCCAAGTATCATCATGGTCATGAGATTCAATATTAATTGTATCTCAGATCCATTCCTCCAAGGGTACTGATCGTGCCTTGATGACTTAATTATCTTTTTGCTGTAGATGTAACCTTCTTTTTAAACAACACAGAGCTGATTCAGAGATGAAAGCCAAGAGGTCAGAGCAATAGCTAAGAGCTGAGATTAAAAACCTTACCCTTCACTGCCGCTGCTGTCCTACCTCTCCACAAGAGACCTACTTTCTGTGTATTTGTGCTTTTTATTGACTTTCTATTCTGCCTTCTCATTGGTTATAAACTCAACCACATGATCTCCTCATCACTGCCCGTCTGTACAGACCTACAGGTCTTCTATGGTTGGTATTGAGATTAAAGGCATATGTCTCCAGGCTGGCTGTATCCTTGAACACACAGAGATCCACCTAGCTCTGCCTCCCAAGAGCTGGGATTAAAGGCATGCACCACCATCGACCAGTTTCTGCTATGGCTTGGTATTAGCTCTGACCCCCAAAATTTTGCATTGTGCATTAGCATTTTCAAAAGCCAGAGATTCAATTATTATCTGTCTAGCTTCTGAATTTTGTATCATTCTATTTACTGTTGAAGACAGCCTTTGTAAGACTGATTTCTTCTGCTATTTCTGCGTTGGGATCTTCAGGTCTTGCTGATATAGAACCACTAGGTTCTGGTGGTGCCATGTTGGTCTTTATGTTACTTACTGTATTTTTGCACTAGCATTTACCCATCTCTTTTTCCACTTGGTGCAAGTGGTGTCTGTGTCTGAGGGGGCCTTTCTTGGTCCAATCAACACTCTTGGTTCCATCATAGCTCTTGATCCTCTTAGTCCAATCAGTGCTGGTAGGCTCTCTTAGTCCATTTGGCACTGGTGGGCTCTGTTTCATGGAGCAGTGTGGTCTAGAAGAGGGACTTCCTGTCTATTCATGCTTTATATACCTTTCTGTGCCCTGCCATCTCCCTTCCTTCCTAGTGCTGGGATTAAAAGCATGTACCAACAGTGTGCCTTGAACTCACGGAGATCCATTTCTGCCTCCTAAATGCTAGGATTAAAGGCATGTGTTACCACTGCCTGACCTCTATGTGTAATATAGTGGCTGACTTTGTCCTCTGATCCCCAGACAAGCTTTAATGGGATACACAGTATATCACCACAGGTCATCTCATTAAATACTAAAAAAACCTTTGACAAAATCCATCACCTCTTCATGATAAAGGTCTTGGACAGATTAGGGATACAAGGAACATCCCTAAAGTAATATACAGCAACCCGATAGCCAACATCAAGATAAATGGAGAGAAACTCAAAGCAATTCCACTAAAATCAGGAACAAGACAAGGCTGTCCACTATCTCCATATCTATCCAATATAGTACTTGAGGTTCTAGCTAGAGAAATAAGAACAAAAGGACATCAAGGGGATATGAATTAGAAAGGAAGAAGTCAAAGTTTTGCTATCATATCACAAGGTCACATGCTCAACTGTGTTCACAGCAGCATTATCTGTAATAGCCAGAACCTGGGAAGCAACCTAGATGCCCCTCAACTGAAGAATGGTTAAAGAAAATATAGTATGTATAAACAATTGAGTATTACTCAGCAGTAAAAAACAATGACATCAAGAAATTTGCAGGCAAATGGATGGAACTAGAAAAAAGTCATCCTAAGCGAGGTAACTCAGACCCAAAAGGACAAACACAGTTTGTAATTACTCATCAGTAGATTGTAGATGTAAAGCAAAGGATAACCAGGCTACAATCCACAGCTCCAGAGAAGCTAGGTAAGAAGGAGGACCCTAAGAGGGATGCATGAATCACCCTGGGAAGGGGAAATAGATATCTCCTGAGTAAAATGGGGGTGAAGGGTATAGAGGGGAGGGGATGGGGGATGGGAACATGAGGGATTGGGATGGTCAAGTTGGGGGAAAGTCAGAGAGGGAGAGCAATGAAAGATATATCTTGATAGAGGGAACCATTATGGGGTTAGGGAGAAACCTGGTGCCAGGGAACACCCCAAGAATCCACAAGGATGACCCCAGCTAAGACTCCTAGTAATTTTGGAGAGGGTGCCTGAACTGGCCTTCTCCTATAATCTGATTGGTGACTACTCTAATTGTCATCATAGAACCTTCAACCAGCAACTGATAGAACAGATGCAGAAGTCCACAGTCAAGACTGGGCCAAGCTCAGGGAGTCCAGTTGAAGAGAGAGAGAGGCAGGACTGTATGAGCAAAGGGGGTGAAGATCATGAAGAGGAAACTTCCACTGCTGACCCAAGCTATTGGGAGCTCAAGGCCTCTAGCCCAACAGCTAGGGAGCCTCCATGGGACTGACCGAGGCCTTCTACATATGGGAGACAGTTGTGTAGCTTGGTCTGTTTGTGGGGTCCCTAGCAGTGGGACCAGGATCTGTCCCTGGCATATGGGCTAGCTTTTTGGAACCTACTCCTTATGGTGGGATGCCTTGCTCAGCCTTGATGCAGAGGAGAGGAGCTTGGTCCTGCCTACTCAACTTGATATGGCATGAGTTGTTGAATCCCATGGGAGGCCTTACACTTTTTGAGGAGTAGATGGGGTGGGGGTAGAAAGGAGGTGGGGGGAGGGAATGGGAGCACAGGAGGGAAGGGAAACTGTGGTTGGCATGTAAAATAAATTAAAAAAAATAATTAAAAATAATTTGAAAAAGTAGTACTTTGGAGGCCCAGCCCAGATCCTGATAGTCATATAGCATCTGATACACAGCAACGGTTCTTCTTTTGTTATTTTCTTATTCCAAGATCAGGGTCCCTAAGAGCCTAATCTTTCAACAGAGGCTAAGAATCAAGCCAAAACCTCCCATGAGCCTTTGAAATGGCTAACAGTGTCCTCTTGAATATACAGCCAGTGTCTTAGAATACACAGGTTGAGGTCTTTGAACAAGAAGAACAATAGATTTGGGTGACAGATGTCCTGTTTTCTCTGACTCCTGGCCATGGCTTCAGGAACTAGAGCTCTCACAAGGGAAATTTCCTGTGTTCTTTATGTACTCTGCATACCCCAAAGTCTCCTTTTCCAAGTATGAACCCATTGCTGGGTTTTGGGCAAGAGTGATTGTCTCCCTTATTTCAACTGCCTACCTCCTTCTATGCTCTATATACTTTGTAATGAGCGTGGTGTGTGAGTATTGGTATTTGGGGTCAGGTATAGAAGTTTGGTTGTGGCATGGCTATATAGTGTCTGTACACCTGTGGCAGGCCTGGAACCCTGTGGGTCATCTTTGACTCCCAGCACCAAGATGACTTCTGAAGGTCCTGACCACCTTGACTAGCTATTTGCCTGACAGAATATTTCTAGCAGGCAGTGAGGTGGGATGTGTTCAGCCATGGGCCCATTTTCTATCCCTATTTCTGTGAGGAAATAAGGAATTTATGGAGACTCCTAGTCCAAACACTACTTGGAATATGGCTGCATGCATCTTTCCAGTCCTGAGATAAGCCAGCATTCAGATGACCCACAGTAAGAGCACCATCCATTGCCAGTCTCCAAGGCTCCCCATGCCTTATAGCTTCAACTACATAGGAGTACCTTGGAAATCTTGTGACAGTGATGCCTGGCAGGATTGAGGGGAGCTTTCTGCTCAGATATTAGCATATAGGGATCAGATAAGTGGGCAACTGACATGTGACTTCATCATGTCCTCCTAACAAAAAATGAAGGGTCTGTGCGAGTACCTGTGAGCATACACAGGTCCTTGGCACTTTGTGTTTTGGTTCATTTCAGTTTTGAGGGGCATGCATGGGGAGATGTGATAACTAGCTATATACACTTCTCATTTCTTGAACTCAGACACTGCTCTGGGATTTCTTGCCTCTTCCAGTGGGCTTGGGGCTCCCCCAAAATATTCCACCACCTCATTTGTGAGTCCTTATTTCCTTCCTTCTGTTTCATGATCCTCCCTCCCTCCTTCTTTCCCTCCATCCCTCTGTCCCTCTCTTCTTCCCTCTGTCCCTCTCCCCTTCCTTCTTTCTCTCCTTTCTCCCCTCTCTCCTTTCTCTCTCCCTCCCTCCCATGCTGACACCCACACTCTGTTATCTCTGCTTTGTTTTCTCTCCAACTCCCCTTGCTTTCTGTCTTTGAATATCGTGGCTTTCTCTTTGTTTCTTTTCTATTTTGTTGTCCTTCAGAAGTCCTACAGATAAAGTTCAATGTCTTATACATGTTATCCAGTGCTACAGCAACCTCACCAGATCCCCAACACAATCCAAGGGTTTGAAGAATAACTCAAAGTGTGATCTGGAGGTGAAGCACCCTTCCTGTGTGAACCTAGTGGGTATGCAGCAGGATGGAGCAGAAGTCAGTGTGCTTCCTTGGGGTGACTCTAAGTAGAAGTAGCCACAGTCAAGCAAGGAAGGTATAGGGAGACAGGAGAGGTGTCACAGGGGCTGGCTTCGCTACTACTACCCATCGGCCAAATCTAACTGCAAAACTGACTCACAGGCAGATTACCACTGTTTGAGTCTTCTCCTTTCTGGGCCACCCTGCTCAAGATACCCAGAAAATACCAAAGTCAAGGTCAAAACATGTTTGCTCCCCTAGGTGATGTCTATCCTAAGTAGGAAGCCTGTCTGTGATCAACCAGTGACATAATGGGTAGAACATGGCAAAGCTCCAGCAGGCAGTTGAGGATAAGATTTGATCCACCTCAACTTGAGGATGAGATGGTGTGAGTGTGTGTGGAGGGGGGGGTGTCCAGCAAAGAAAGGAAGGCAATAGAATATCCAGAATGCATGGCAAAGCATCCTGCCTCTAGTAGACATGAAACACAGCTCTAAGTTCAAAGAATGAGAGGCTGTTGATCTGAAGTGTGTGCCATTTATGGACCTTTCTCTCAGCAGGAGGACAGGTAGGTGTATCTTCAAGGTAGTGCTGGAATGACAGAGGAGTGACATCCAATCCTGTCCAAGGTTGGGTGTCTATGCTTGTAGCTTGGTGGCCAGGAACTTTAGCTGGACCATATGTGGAAGGTTGCAGGACCAGTCCACAGGAGCAGTTGGCCTCAGGCCTGTGAGCAATCAGAGAAGGCCTCTCAAAAGAGAGCTCATTTGTCCTCATGAGAAGACCTCCCCCAGCTGGGAGATGGTAAAGATGGAAACTTTGAAAGCAATGTTAGAGGGCTGTCTGGATGAAGAAGTAAGAGCTGCTCTTTTCCTTTGGATTATACAGAAAGTTTTTTCAATGAGGAGGTGGTCTTCTGCAGGTTCAGTCCTTAAAGACAAGAAGGCTTCCTATTGGGTAGTGAAGAGAATTTTGCTAGCTAACGTGATAACTCCCCAAGAATCCAGTGAGGTCTATCCTTATTGGACACACACACACACACACACACACACACACACACACACACAGAAGGCCAGATGGTGAAGCACTCTTGATACCTATATTCACTTCACCCCGGTCCCATAGGTGTAAAGATGAAGGTAAGTTGTGAGTTTCTTTTGGATTTGCCCCAGTTGCAGTATAAAAAGGCATTAAGTGGTTTGTTGTACTGCTAGCATCCTGGCAGGAGGCAAGAGGATTGGGGCTTTCATCAGAAAACCTTCTTTATGTTTGTGCAGGGCCTCAGAAATGGATAGATGTCTGAGAGGCACATCACAAAGAAAGGTCTATGTCCTAGAGGGACTCCGTGTCATTTACAAATATCTTGAGTGGGTATGGGTGCTTCAGGAACAGTGAGCTATTGTTTACACACAGTGAGATCATAACTGTTGCTGGGCAAGCTCAAAGAAATGGACTAGGGTTGCACCCAGGGACCTGGTAGGCAAGTAGCTGCTGAGATAAAATAAGGGTTTTATTTTGATATTTCCTTATCCTCAGATCAGTGTAGGATGAAGTGCTAAATGGTCTTATTAAATAAAAGAACATGGAGCCAGAAACGGGTTAAAGTTGAGAGATCAGAGGAGTAGGACAAGCCACAAGCCAACCTCACCTTACCAACATTCAGTCTCCAAAGAGACCTATTTCCTGTATACCCACAATTATATGCCTTTCTGTTCTGCCAACTCATTTCCTCTCCACCCAGCTACATCACTTCCTCTTCCAGCCCAGATCTGTTACTTCCTGCTGTCTGTACAGACCTACAGACCTCCATGGTTAACTAGTGTTGGAATTTAAGATGTGTGCTACCACACCTGGCTCTGTTCCCAATGCAGCCTTGAACTCACAGAGATCCAGACATATCCCTGCCTCCCGAGGGATAGAATTAAAGGCATGTGCTACCATTGCCTGACTTCTATGTTTACTGTAGTGGTGGGCTTTTTCCTCTGATCCTCAGATAAACTTTATTGGGGAACAGAGATAAAATACCACCACAGATCATGGTTCAAGGGAGCCTGCTCTTTCAGTAGAGATTGAGCATACCACCAGTCAAAAGCAATGCTAGTTAGGGTCTCTGGACAGGAAGACCAAAGGGTGGCTGGCAACTGTTGTCTCCACTCTGATTCCTAGTCATGGCTTGGGAAACGAGCTCACAGTGGTAACCTCCTGTGCACTCTCCGTCCTCTGTGCACTATGGAGTCCACTTCCAGGTATCATTTCATTGACATTCCTCAGACAAATTGGGATGGTTGTCTCCCCTGAGCCAATTTCCCACCTGCTTTGAAGGTAAAGCTTCATTGTGGCATGGCTACATAATGCCCTGCTTGTATCTCATCTTTGCACTTATTTCCCATCCACTTGCTTTGTTCTGGGGACCTGATTTTGTTGCTGAATTTTTGGGTTACAGCTTCCTGCAGAACTCCCAAAGGATAGCAAAAGTATAAAGGTAATAAAAGGGAAGCCAAAAGACAGAAACACACAAAGCAAGAGGGAGAAAATGAAGCATAGACAACATACTGGGGATCTAAGCAGGAAAGGAAGGGAAGAAACATGAAAAGGTGGAGAGAAGTGAGGGAGAAAGGGAAAGTAGGATGGATAAAAGGATGAAAACAGGAAAGGCCTGACTGACAAATATTTGACCTCCAGGTGGAATTTCTGGGGACACTTAAGCTTATGAGCAGAGAGACCAGAATCCCAAGGGCAATAGTTGATTCCAGGAAATGAAGTAAATGTGCAGGTAGGTGTCTAAAAAGATAAAAGTTCAGGAACAATTGGATAGATTCTGTAACTTGACAAGCAAGTTATTCACATATTTGTGTCCCAGGTGATGAATCCATTGCAGAGTGTATCCCAGCACTGTCTCAAACATGGCTGCCGCAAGATTGCAAAGCCCATATTCCTGACTTTATAACTCTGAAGTCTGTGCTGCCTTGGTGGCTAGCACTGGCTGAGTCCCATGCTGGGCACCAAACTCCAGCTTACCCCAAAACTGGCAAGCTGGCAAGAGCCCCCTTTACTTCAGTATTTGGACCAGAAGCCCCAAGCATTCCTCACCAACTCACTCCTAGACCTACAGAGAAAAAGCTCATTGAGGTGTGGGTGGGAACAACAAAGCAATTCTGCAGTATAGTGCCAGGAATGCAAAGATATGCTTCATCCAGGTTCACTCCCTCTGCCCTACTCTGAGGCAAACAAACAAACAAACAAACAAACTAAAAAAGTCAACTTGACACTAGACTCCAAAGTATCTTGGCTATAATTTGGCCTCATATAGCCAGAGATGGGCTTGGAACCTTACAGTATGGATCTGGCCTAAAAGGTCTCAAACCCTGCAGGGATCTCTGCCTCACTATATTGAGACATTCCTCCACAAGGACAGGGTCCAGCCTCAAGGCATAAGGGGCAAACTGGAAAACTGAATAGAGACCCCTTCACTAGAGACAAGAGTCAGGAGAAGCCAAAGAAAGAAAATCTTAGGGAGAAACCGATCCTAGGGCTAAATACATCACCATTCTTCCTGTCAAAACCTAATACATGGGCACAGTACCCTCGGGACTGGGCACTATGTCTGATCCATAGAGTGTTCAGGACTGAACCTCCAGAGGCCCATCACCTTGTTATTCAGACTGTCTGTACAGCCCAGATTAAAAGGAGTCTTTCCCTTTCTCCTCCAGACAGCCCAGTCAGGGCTTTAAAACTCTCCATCTTTACAAAGAGCCAACTGAAGGGGTATTTTTTATGTTTTCAATTGTCGTAATTGAACTCACTGTGATTGGCCTGACTTCTCACTGACCTGATACCACCCACAATTATAGACTGGTTCTACAACCTACTTCTGGAACATACTTTCCAGCAAAAGGTCCCCAGCCACCATGCCATTAGCAAACACCCACCCTCTCACAAGACTAGATGCCATACCTCTATGATTCCAGCTCTCACCCACCTGTGCTTCAGCTGAGGGCTGTGTCTCTAAGGGCTTTAACTTCAGACCAACAGCCTTTCTGTGTTTGAATTTAGGTCGGTCTTCTGCTATGGATATCATTCTATATAAATAAAACACTGATGGCCAGTGACCAGACAGGAAGTATAGGCGGGACAAGGAAAGAGGAGAATTGGGGAAACAGGAAGAAGGAGGAGGAGACACACTGCAGCCACCTCCAGGACAAGCAACATGTAAAGACCCCGGTAAGCCACAAGCGACGTGGCAGGGTATAGATTTATAGAAATGGGTTAATTTAAGATATAAGAACAGTTAGCAAGAAGCCTGCCACGGCCATACAGTTTATAAGTAATATAAGCGTCTGAGTGATTATTTTATACGTGGATTGTGGGACTGCGGGGCTTGGTGGGACGTGGAGAGAAGCCCTCCAGCAACAATCTTCCATGCCTACTAGAGGTAGGGTGCTTTGCCATGGTGTCTGGACCTTCAATGGCCTACCTTCTCTGCAGCAGACACCCTCAGAATGTACTCACTAAGATACAAAAACCCATACCAGCTCACCATCAGGTTGAGGAAAAGCATAGTCATCCTTAACTACAAGCAAAAGTTGGATCTGACTCTTGCAGTCAGAAGTTTTCCTGTGTCCCACCTGGCCCATGGTCAGGACAAATCTCTCACCCACAGTCCCATAGCCTTTTATAAAATAATCACACACAGGCTTAATATTAATTATAACTGCTCGGCCATTAGCTCAGGCTTATTATTGACTAGGTCTTATACTGAAATTAACCCATAATTCTTATCTATGTTTAGCCATGTGGCTTGGTACCTTTTCTCAGTTCTGCCTTATCATCTTGCTTCCCCTGTGTCTGGCTGATGACTCCTGACTCTGCCCTTCCTCTTCCCAGAATTCTCCTTGCCTCCTCACCCCAACTATACTTCCTGCCTGGCTACTGGCCAATCAGCATTTTATTTATCAACCAATCAGAGTGACACATATTCACAGCATACAGAATGTCATCCCACAGTACTTCCTCTTTTCTGTCTAATTAAAAAGGAAGGTTTTAATTTTTTTTTTTTTTTGGTTTTTCGAGACAGGGTTTCTCTGCGTAGTTTTGCGCCTTTCCTGGAGCTCACTTGGTAGCCCAGGCTGGCCTCGAACTCACAGAGATCCGCCTGCCTCTGCCTCCCGAGTGCTGGGATTAAAGGCGTGCGCCACCACCGCCCGGCGGAAGGTTTTAATTTTAACATAGTAAAATTACATATAACAAAACAGTTATCAAGCAAGAATCATAGTTACAATATTCAGTCCATTTATATTTGGCAAATTCAAAGAAAATGTTCTATTTATCCTATATTTGTGAGTCTAAAGTTTCATATCTAATTTATCTTTTATCATAACCAAGAAAAATTGTAACTATTTAGTCTTCAACTATATTAAAGACCCCAGAGGGATATAATATTACCTAAATAAACAGGAAGTGCTTTATAAGCAACTTCCAAAAATCTAGAATGACAGAGACAGCTGACTGCCTGGACACTCATCCAAAGATCCTCTTCAACATTGGGGCATCCATCTTCAGCCTTTAGGTCTAGAGTTTCTCAGTCATTCCTCTCTGTGTCCTGTAGAATATCTGGCAGTCTCCTCTGTGAAACAGGAACCTGAAAAACCATCTCACATTCCAAACTTCAGTGGTCACCTTCCTAGGGTTCCTGCATGTCCAGTCGATACAACATTTTGTCAAGCACTCCAGGCAAGAACAGCCTCTTGTCCAAATGGCTATTTTTGCCAAGAAGAAGATAAGCTTCATATGGAGTGTCTTTGTTCTCCATATTTCTCTTTGAAGTAAATCAATGCTGTCAGGAGCAGACATGTTTCACTGTCCAGAAAGTCTAAGTTTTAAAACATTTTAAATTCCATATTTTGTAGGTCTTTGAAGTGTTTGAAGATTACCTGACTAATTGAAATATATCTGTGTAAACCTAGAATATTTAAGTAACATGACTATAAGTTTGATTATCATAGATGACTATTAATCTGTATTTCTCAGTATACACTACAATTTCAAATGAGTTGCACAAAGTACTTTAAACAAGAGTAGAAATATACATACAGTATAACAAAAATAACTTTAAGTTTGTATCAATAAACTAAAATCCATAGCAATGTAAAACATTTTAAGCAAGTTGTTGCTCTTTAAAAGTAGATTCAATAATCTACCCTTTTATCCTATCATATCTATATCCTATATCTCTATATCATATACCCATTTCTTCTTTTAGAAAGTGATTGACTATGACCAATAACAATTTGTAAACAACAACCTAAACAAAGACAAACAACATAAGCCATTTTTTAGGAATTGGGCGTGTAGTGTTCTAGGCTACTCCCTGCTGATAGGGGTGCTGGTAGTCTTATGGGGATCCTAAGAAAATTTGAGATAATGGTCAAGTCCTGGGAAGACTGGCTATAAACTTTGTTAATTGGTACCATCTGTTAAGGTTCAGGAGGTCTGGCTTGATCAAATCTAATCCATCTTAACCTGGAAGAAACCCATAGCCTATTGCTTCCTGTGGAAACAAAAGCAGAGCCTCCTTTCCAAAGCAACATATCCTTAGATCCAAATTTTGAAGTCAACATACTTCTAAAATATACATATTGGTTTAACTGAGCAGCCTTTACAATCAAATATCTCTCTGCAGTTAAAAATCCCAAAGACAATATAATATAATCCATACTCTCTGTGTGGTTTCCATCTTTACATGGCTTATGTTTTATATTACTTTTACTTTCTTTTTAAAGACAATCTTTTTATGGAACTGTCTATATTCCTTTTCCTCTCTCTTCCAAGCCTACATACATTTTCACACACACTGTTTAGAGGTTTATTTCATCTGAATCTTTTTTATTGTGAATCTATTGCTTTAAACTGAAGTATTACTAGGACTGAATTGGGAGCTTTGGCTACTGGCTCTGACCACCTCAGCTTTCCAACATGGCAGAAGTACATTTACCACCAGCTCTGGGATCCAGGCTTATTGCTGACTCTGTAAAGCAGTGGTCTATGCTTCAATCCAGCAGTGTGTAGCCCAGAAACATCTTTTTTTTTTTTTTAACTAGCAAAAACTGAATCCACCATACTACACAGCATGGAGACACCATTGTGTACTATGGCAGGAATACACCATGCTGCAGGTCAAGCCCACATGCATCTGCAAACCAACCATACCGTAGCTCATAGTTTGCCTGAGAGACACAACTAAGAAGCTGTTTTTAGCCCCATTTTAGAAACTTTTTTCTTAAGTTTTCTCAGGTCTTAGGTGGAAACTCTCACTCCACATTGGACAGGCAAATATAGCCTGAAGATTTCCTGTGTCCCACCTGGCCACATTCCCAAAGCCTTTTATAAAATAATTACACAGAGGCTTAATATTAATTATAACTGTTCAGCCATTAGCTCAGGCTTATTATTGACTAGGTCTTATACTGAAATTAACCCATAATTCTTATCTATGTTTAACCATGTGGCTTGGTACCTTTTCTCAGTTCTGCCTTGTCATCTTGCTTCCTCTGTGTCTGGCTGGTGGCTTCTTACTCTGCCCTTCTTGTTCCTAGAATTCTCCTTGCCTGCTTGCCCTGCCTATACTTCCTGCCTGGCTACTGGCCATCAGCATTTTATTTATCAACAATTCAGAGCAACACATATTCACAGCATATAGAACAACATCCCACAGCAGACTACCCATAATTCCTTTCGATGATGACAGACCAGGTTCCTAATTTGGCAGCCCTCACATGGTATGTGTGCAGGGTGAGCTTTCTTAACCTTGATCCTGGATATACTCAGGCACTATTGAGCAAGTTGGCTTAGGAAAAAGAAGCCTCCTAGAAGGGTGACCTGCTTTAAGTCCATTTCACAGCTAGTGGGTTCCGTCAATGAGGCACTGGCATTGAAACCAGTCCACATGGTATCTTTCCAGTCTCATATCTACATGCCTTGCTGACTCAGAACCACCCTAAGGAGGGACTCTGCCTTCTCCTCTCTCTTACACACTCATTTGCCTTACATAACAACTGCATCCTGCTGGGCTCCTGGTTTTCTTGGTGAACTCTTAGATGGTAGGTAAAGGACATTGGACTCTTTGTGCAGAACTCCAGAAGACAGCAAAAGTACAAAGGGAACAAAAAGAAAGTCAAAATACAGAAAAGATGGAAAACAAGGAGCATCAGGGAGAAAATGAACCAGAGAGAAACAGCTGAGGACATCAGAAGAGGAGGCAGGGTGTGAGGGAAGAAGGAGAGGAGGAAGGAAGGGAGAAAGAAGAGCTAGAGGGAGGAAAGAAGAAGGAATGAAGGTCTGACAGACAGATAAATGACTGTTTGGTGGAATTTCTATGCCCTCCCACCCACCTCCAACCCCACCCATGAACTGAGAGTAGAATCCCAAGGGTAGAGTCTGATTTCAGGAAATAGGGAGGTAAATACAGTTAGTTGAGAGTTAAAAAACAAACAAAAAAAACCATGAAGCAGAGACACTGTTGTAACTACATGTAAGTTCTGCTTGACTTGAGAGTGAGATGGTATGTGTGTATTTGTATGTTCATGAGTAGACGCTGCTCTTGATAGTGGTAGGAGGATATGAAGGAGTCACAAGCAGCATGCTCACATATCTGCTCCAAGGCTGCTGACTCCAGGGTAGAGAATGCCTCTCCACCATGACAGACATGGCTGCCACAGGCTATCCAAGCCCGCACTTCCTATGTCTCTATGGTGAATGCTCTGGGGTACAGTGAGCCTACGGGTCTGGCAATGGTGAGGCCCTACCCATTACCTGAACTGGGCTAACTGGAGCCCCCTTTCGATGGTCCCCATTTATTATTCCTCACTCCTTCACTCCTAGACCAGACCCGCTGAGAAACAGCACACTGAGGTGTTGGAAGAAACAAGAAATCAATTCCGCTTGATGGCAGTGTTGCACCAAGAATGCCAAGGGACCTGTCTTCCAGTGGCTCTCCCTCCGCCCTTCCCTGAAGGAAAAAAGGCCAACAACATGTCATTATACTCCAAAATGGTTGAGTTCAATCTTGACCTCTTCTGCTCAGAGATGGGTCTTGGAGCCCTACAGTATGGATCCTGACATGGAGTGGGGGTGTCACAGAACTCACAGAGTTCTCAACCCCATTGTATGGAGATGATTAACTACAAGGGGCATGGTCTGCCCTCAAGGCCTAAGGACCATACAGGAAAACTACACTGGGAATTCCACAACTAGAAGCAAGTGTCAGGAGAAGCCACAGACTCAAACCTTGGCCTGAAACTGGATCCAGGGATGAGTACAGTTCCTGCCATAGCCTGCCAGAACACTATAAATGGCAAATGTGTACAGGACCCTCCGATGGTATATTGATGGTGAGGTTTTTGTTTGTTTGTTTGCTTTTGTTTTGCTTTTCGAGACAGGGTTTCTCTGTGTAGTTTTGGTGCCTGCTCTGGATCTCGTTCTGTAGACCAGGCTGGCCTTGAACTCACAGACATCCACATGGCTCTGCCTCTTGAGTGCTGGGATTAAAGGCATGCCCAGTGATGCTGAGGTTTAAGGGTAACCCATATAGTGTCTAGGTCTCCTATGGGTGTGCCGGCATTGCATATCCATGCCACAATAAAGCTTAAAGTTTAAGGCTGCCTGACCCCATATAAGACATAGAAGAAGATGGACAGTTGGCACAGGGAGTCAACCACCTACCCACACAGGGTCAAGGATCAGCAATGGATTTGTACCTAGTAGAAGGGGAATTCAACTTGTACAAAGGGCAAAAAGTACACAGCTTCCATTTTGAGAGCACCACTTCCTCAGCCACAGACAGGAGTCAGGATACAAAGTAAATCTGACAACAGAACCCTTTAGTCTTCTTGTCCAGAGACCCAATGTGTGCATTCAAGGACCTTGTAGAGGCATTCAAGTATATCTGTTGGCCATCTTCCAGAGCTCACATGGGTTTTTGTATTGAAGCATCTCAGCCTCTGCTGAAAGATTAGGATTCCAGAGACCCTCAGTGGGGACTGGAAAATATTAAAGAACTGTTAGCCTATCCAGCTTCTACCAGCCTGTCAGGACCTCGGCTGTGCTTCCAAACCATCTACTGTGGCCTTCCCAAGAACTTTATGATCTCATGGTCAGTAATCAGTAGATCCCTCTACCCAACATTGCCCCTGCCAGTCAAGATATTTACAACTATTTACTTTCTTCAAAGGACAGAGTCCCTCTTGCACATGAACCTTTATTACCATGTGCATACAACCAGGTACAGATGTTTATAACTCTCCATTCACACAAAGGAAAGCTGTCGGATGATATTTACATAAACTCAAGAGCACCAGGACACATAACAGAGAACCCAGTCCTCTTGGCTCCTGCCAGGATGCCAGAACCACACCAGCACACCAGCATACCAGCACCCTTTCCTCAGACAGTCCCTTGGTGTTACATTTAGGACAAACTCAAAAGAAATCCACAACTTGATCTAGTTTTCTCCTCAGGATTGGAACATATGGAGAAGGACAAAGTCAGTGTAGACATCATGAGAATTAGTGTGGTTTTTAATAAACACATGCCTACCCATGCACACACACAAACACTCTCCCACGTAACATGTCTTTCACATTACAAGTATACTAGAAGTACAGAAAATGATGTAGAGAGGACAGAATGGATTTGTGATCATAGGAGAGAGCCAAAAAAGAGAATAGGAAAGAAGGGAGGGAATGAGGAAGTGTGGTTGATGTATTGTGCACCCCAATGAACTTATCTGGAAGTTAGAAAAGAAAACATCCAATCTATTAAACATGAAGGTCAGGCAGTGGTGGCACATGCCTTTAATCACAGCACTTGAGATCTCATGTTTTATCTGGAAAAGACACCTTCCTTAATCCCATGAAGGGATGGCACGGAGCTGAAAGTTATATAGGGCATGAGGACCAGAAACTACAGTATTTTTTTAAGCATTTGAGCAGCAGTTCAGCTGAGATCAATACGGGTGAGGACTCAGAAGGTTTCAGTGTGAAGATTCATGGAAACAGAATTGGCTGAGAAGTTGGCAAGGAGAGGGTAGCTGTGACTTGTTCTGTTTCTCTGATCATTCAGCAATCACCCCAATACCTGGCTACGGTTTTGTTTTTATTAATAAGAAAGACCTTTTCGCCAGGCGGTCGTGGCGCACGCCTTTAATCCCAGCACTTGGGAGGCAGAGGCAGGCGGATCTCTGTGAGTTCGAGGCCAGCCTGGGCTAACAAGTGAGTTCCAGGAAAGGCGCAAAGCTACACAAGAGAAACCCTGTCTTGAAAAACACCAAAAAAAAAAAAAAAAAAAAAAAAGACCTTTTAAGATTTGTGCTACAAGGAAGCACAGATTGAGGGAGGAAGAAGGAGGGAATGAGAAAGGTAAGATGGACTGCTAAATATGCAGAATCTTGTTGGAATTTCTGGGATCCTCAAGCCCATTAATAGAGGACAGAATCCCCAAAGCAGCATCTATTCCAGGAAATGAGGTGTAGGCATAGATGGGCGTTCAGAAAAACTATAATGAAGCCAGAGCCTCTGCTGTCCCCACAGCAACGTGTGCTGTCTCCACTCCTTGACGGTGGTAGAAGGGAATGAGTGAGCACCAGCACATTGCCCACATGTCTCCTCCAAAGCAGCTGACTCCTGGGAAGAAAGCACTTTATCACTCTGACAAACATGGCTACCCCAAGAAATCCGAGGCTGCACTTCCTGTTTAGCTCTGGTAGTGTTCTGGTACATGTTGAGCCTTGGGAACTGGAAAGGGAGCACCCCCACAGATCACATGGACTCTGGCTTGCCCCAGAACTGGCCAGCTCCCTGGAGCCACCTTCACTTCAGTCCTGGGACAAGAGTCTCCATGCATAGTCATGCCCTTACCCTCAGTCCTGCTGAGAAACAGCACACTGAGGTGCTGACAAAAGAAGGAAAGCAAATCCGCTTGATGGCAGTATTGTACTAAGAAGACATTGGTACCCATATTCTAGGGTCTATCCCTCTGCCCTTCTCTGAGGGAAAAAAAGAGCCAACTTGCCAATGGACTATAAGATGACTGATTTCAATTGTGTCCTTTTAGGCCTTTCTGTATTGATCCTGCATAGCAATCGCCCACCTAAACACACACACACACACACACACACACACACACACACACACACACACCATTCCACTACAGAGAGACACTCCATCAAAAGGCCATGTCACATGCTCAAGGTATAGACAACATAAAGAAAACTAAATTGGAAAACACACCACTAAATGGAAGAGTCAGGAGAAGGTACAGAAAGGAAACTTTGGGCATAAACTGGGACTAGGCCTGAACACAGCAAGCTCTCATAGCTCAGCAGAAACACTCTGACTGGCACCGATGTGCAAGATGCTCAGCTAGCATCTTGATTCTGGGTACCAAGAGTAGCCAATATGGATTCAGTGACCCATGGCTGTGCAGGCACTGGATAACCATGACATAACTAAGCTTCAGGTTCTATATTACCTTACACCTCCTCTCAACACCCACACACCAGGTTCATGACCGGGAAGGTGCATAGCACAGAGAAGAAGGAGGGCCATTGGCACAAGGGAGACAACACCTACCCACACTGGCTGTAGGACCAGGAATGGATTTATACCAGGTAGAGGTATATGCCAGGCTGTACAGAAGACAGAAAGCACACAGATAGTTTCCATGTTGGGTGTCCCAGTTCCTGGGCCATGGCAAGAGTCAGAATAGAAAGGACAAATGGCATCTAAATCCCTTGGTCTTCTACCACTGTGCATTCCATGAGTCTGTCTGTGCATTCAAGTGTTTCTGTCAGCCATCTTGCCATTGTGTTGAGGCACCTCTGCCTCTGATGAATGATTAGGTTCCCAGGGACCCTCACTGGGGAATAGAAAACATCAAAGAAGAACTGTTAGTCCATTCAAGCAGCCACAATCCTCAAGTCCTGGGCTGAGCCATCAAAGCATCTGTTGTGGCCTTCCCTGAAATCATTATGATCTCATGGTCTGTAAACAGTACTTCTCTCTACCACATGCCCTGGCCATTGGGGTCTTCAACGGGGACCTAAAGGGAGGGTCGGCAAATGAGAGGAACAAGAGACACAAAGAATGAGAGCAAGACATGACATTTGATCAAGCTCCAAAATTTTATTTTTCTCTCCAGTCATATATAGGTAGGCAAAGGGGGTTGAGAGCAGGAAGGGACTTAATTATGGGCTGTTCAGCCAACAGGAAATGTTGCTTTGAAGGTTATCTATCTACCCTTGTTTACATGCCTAATTGCTTAACTGCAGCTCTTCACCTGATATCTAAGAAGAGGTTCTGGTGCTATGGAGACTAAACTAAGGCCTAGATCTAAGAAAAGAGGAGAGAAATCCAAATATGGCAGCATGTGTGTCAAAGGTCACTTAGGCTTATGGCTCCCCACAATCACAAACAGCCACAGCAGTAAATATATTTGCAACTATTTACTTTCATCAAAGGACAGAAGAAGGCTTGTCCATGGACCTTTCTTTATCATGCACATGCAGCCAGGTACAGATGTCTCTAACCCTCCATTCACGCAAACGAAAGCTGTCTGATGGCATTTACATAGACCCAAGAGCATCAGCACACATAACAGAGAACCCAGGCTCTTGGCTCCTGCCAGGATGCCAGTACCACACCAGCAAAACAGCACACCTGCATCCTTTCCTCAGGGAGTCCCTTGGTGTTACATTTGTGACAAACTCAAAGAATTCCCCAATTTCATCTTGTTTTCTCCTCGGGATCTGAACATATGGAGAAGGACAGAGTCAGTATGGACTTCACAAGAATTAGTGTGGTTTTTAATACACACACACCTACCGATGCACACACACAAACTCTCTCCCACATAACATGTCTTTCACATTACAAGTATACTGGAAGTACAGAAAATGATGTAGACAGGACAGAATGGATCTGTGACCATGGGATGAAGGAGGGAGCCAAAAGGAGAATAGGAAAGAAGGGAGGGAAGGAAGAAGTGTGGTTGATGTATGGTGCACCCCAATAAACTTGCTTGGGTGTCAGAGAACAGAACAGCCACTGTATTAAACACAGAGGTCAGGCAGTGGTAGCACATGCCTTTAATCACAGCACTTGAGATCTCATGTCTTACTTGTGAAAGACACATGCCTTTAATCCCAAGAAGGGGTGGCAGGGAGCTGAAAGGTACACAAGGCATGAGGACCAGAAACTAAAGTTGTCCTTTTTTAAGCTTTTAGAATCTTGACCAGCAGTTGAGCTGGATGAGGACTCAGATGCATACAGTCTGAAGATTCATGGAAACAAGATCTGCTGAGAAGCTGTCGAAGTGAGGTTAGCTGTGATTGTTCTGTTTCTTTGATCATTCAGTGCTTACCCCAATACCTGGCTCTGGGTTTGTCTTTACTAATAAGAAAGACCTTTTAAGATTTGTGGTACAAAGAAGCACAGATTGAGGGAGGAAGAAGGGAATGAGAAAAGTAAGATGGACTGCTAAATATGCAGATTATTGTTGGAATTTCTGGGGATCCCCAGAGCAGGATCAATTCCAGGAAATGAGGAGTAGGCATAGATGTGGGTTCAGAAAAACTATCATGAAGCCAGAGCCTCTGCTGTCCCCACAGCAACGTGTGCTGTCTCCACTCCGTGACGGTGGTAGAAGGGAATGAGTGAGCGCCAGCACATTGCCCACATGTCTCCTCCAAAGCAGCTGACTCCTGGGAAGAAAGCACTTTAGCACTCTGACAAACATGGCTACCCCAAGAAATCCGAGGCTGCACTTCCTGTTTAGCTCTGGTAGTGTTCTTGGACATGGGGAGCCTCGGAAACTGGCAAGGGAACAACCCCGAAGATCACATGGACCCTGCCTTGCCCCAGAACTGGCCAGCTCCCTGGAGCCACCTTCACTTCAGTCCTGGGATCAGAGTCTGCATGCATAGTCATGCCCTTACCCTCAGTCCTGCTGAGAAACAGCACCCTCAGGTGTTGACAAAAGAAGGAAAGCAAATCCGCTTGATGGCAGTATTGTACTAAGAAGGCATTGGTGCCCATATTCCAGGGTCTATCCCTCCGCCCTTCTCTGAGGGAAAAAAAAAGCCAACTCTCCAGTAGATTATAAAATGGCTGGTTTCAAATGTGTCCTTTTAGGCCTTTCTGTATTAATCCTGCATGGCAATCTCCCCACTAAACACACACACACCATTACACTACAGGGAGACACTCCATCATAAGTGCCTGTCACATGCTCAAGGCATAGACAACATAAGGAAAACTAAAGTGGAAAACACACCACTAGATGCAAGAGTCGGGAGAAGGTATAGAATGGAAACTTTGGGCATAAACTGGGACTAGGGATGAACACAGCAAGCTCTCATAGCTCAGCAGAAACACTCTGACTGGCACCGATGTGCAAGATGCTCAGCTAGCATCTTGATTCTGGGTGCCAAGGGTAGCCAAATATGGATTCAAGTGTCCCATGGCTGTGCAGACACTGGATTACAATGAAATAACTAAGCTTCAGGTTCTATATTACCTTACACTTCCTCCCAACACTCACACACCAGGTTCATGACTGGAAAAGTGCATAGGACAGAGAAGAAGGAGGGCCGTTGGCACAGGGGAGACAACACCTACCCACACTGGCTGTAGGACCAGGAATGGATTTATACCAGGCAGAGGTAGATGCCAGGCTGTACAGAAGACAGAAAGCACACAGATAGTTTCCATGTTGAGTGTCCCAGTTTCTGGCCCATGGACAAGAGTCAGAATAGAAAGGACACGTGTCATCCAAATTCTTTAGTCTTCTACCATTGTGCATTCCATGAGTCTGTCTGTGCATTCAAGTGTTTCTGTCAGCCATCTTGCCTTTGTATTGAGGCACCTCTGCCTCTGATGAATGATTAGGTTCCCAAGAATCCTCACTGGGGACTAGAAAACATCAAAGAAGAACTGTTAGCACATCCAAGAAGCTACTAACCTGTCAAATCCTGGGCTGGGCCATCAAAATATCTGTTCTGCCATTCTTAGAAATCATTATGATCTCATGGTCTTTAAACAGTAGTTCTCTTTACCTCACAAAGCCACTTCAGTCAAGATAATGCTACTATTTACTTTCTTCAAAGGACAGACTCTCTTGTCCATGGACCTTTCTTTACCATGCACATGCAGCCAGGTACAGATGTCTCTAACCCTCCATTCACACAAAGGAAAGCTGTCTGATGGTATTTACATAGACCCAAGAGCATCAGCACACATAACAGAGAACCCAGTCTTCTTGGCTCTTGACCAGGATGCCAGATGACACCAGCACACCAGCACACCTGCACCCTTTCCTCAGGCAGTCCCTTGGTGTTACATTTGGGACAAACTCAAAAGAAATCCACAACTTCATCTAGTTTTCTCCTCAGGATATGAACACGTGGAGAAGGACAAAGTCAGTGTAGACATCATGAGAATTAGTGTAGTTTTTAATACACACACACCTACCCATGCACACACACAAACTCTCTCCCACATATGTCTTTCACATTACAAATATACTGGAAGTACAGAAAATGATGTAGAGAGGACAGAATGGATCTGTGACCATGGGATGAAGGAGGGAGCCAAAAGGAGAATAGGAAAGAAGGGAGGGAAGGAGGAAGTGTGGTTGATGTATGGTGCACCCCAATAAACTTGCTTGGGTGTCAGAGAACAGAACAGCCACTGTATTAAACACAGAGGTCAGGCAGTGGTAGCACATGCCTTTAATCACAGCACTTGAGATCTCATGTCTTACTTGTGAAAGACACATGCCATTAATGCCAAGAAGTGATGGCAGGGAGCTAAAAGGTACACAAGGCATGAGGACCAGGATCTAGACTTTTGTTTTTTTAAGCTTTTAGGATTTGACCAGCATTTCAGCTGAGATCAATTCGGGTGAGGACTCCGAAGCTTTCAGTCTGAAGATTCATGGAAACAAGATCTGCTGAGAAGTTTGCGAGGTGAGGTTAGCTGTGATTGTTCTGTTTCTTTGATCATTCAGTGCTCACCCAAATACCTGGCTCTGGGTTTATTTTTATTAATAAGAAAGACCTTTTAAGATTTGTGCTACAAGGAAGTGCTGTGGTGATATTGTGTTCCCCAATATACTGTGCACCCTAATAAAGTTATCTGCGCTCAGAATATAGCTACTAGACAGACATAGAGGTCAAATACTGGTGGCACACACACCTTGAATCCTAGCATTCCAGAGGCAGAGATCTATTCGTATCTCTGAGTTTAAAGCGACACTGGAAACAGCCAGGCATGGTAACAAAGAGTCTTTAATCCCGGGAAGGGTCGACCAAAATCTGAAAGTTATATAAGGTGTGAGGATCAGGAACTAGAGCCTGGTTAAGATTTTAGGCTTTTGAGCAGTGCAGTTCAGCTGAGATTCATTCAGATGAGGACACAAAGGCTTCGAGTTTGAGGAAATGAGATCACCTGAGGAACTGGCAAGGTTAGGTTACTGTGGCTTGTTCTGTTTCGCTGATGTTTCAACATTCATACCAGTACCTGGCTCTTGGTTTGTTTTTATTAAAAGACCTTTTAAAATTCATACTTAAGTAAGCACAGATTGAGGGAGGCAGAAGGGAATGAGAAAGATAAGATGGACTGCTAAATATGCAGACTCTTGTTGGAATTTCTGGGATCCTCAAGCCCATTAATAGAGGACAGAATCCCCAAAGCAGCATCTATTCCAGGAAATGAGGAGTAGGCATAGATGTGGGTTCAGAAAAACTGTCATGAAGCCAGAGCCTCTGCTGTCCCCACAGCAACGTGTGCTGTCTCCACTCCATGACGGTGGTAGAAGGGAATGAGTGAGCACCAGCACATTGCCCACATGTCTCCTCCAAAGCAGCTGACTCCTGGGAAGAAAGCACTTTATCACTCTGACAAACATGGCTACCCCAAGAAATCCGAGGCTGCACTTCCTGTTTAGCTCTAGTTAGTGTTCTGGGATGTGTTGAGCCTTGGGAACTGGAAAGGGAGCACCCCCACAGATCACATGGACTCTGGCTTGCCCCAGAACTGGCCAGCTCCCTGGAGCCACCTTCACTTCAGTCCTGGGATCAGAGTCTGCATGCATAGTCATGCCCTTACCCTCAGTCCTGCTGAGAAACAGCTCATTGAGGTGTTGACAAAAGAAGGAAAGCAAATCCGCTTGATGGCAGTATTGTACTAAGAAGGCATTGGTACCCATATTCCAGGGTCTATCCCTCCGCCCTTCTCTGAGAGAAAAAAAAAAAATACCAACTTGCCAATAGGCTATAAGATGTCTGATTTCAATTGTGTCCTTTTAGGCTTTTCTGTATTGATCCTGCATGGCAATTCCCCCTAAACCCACACACACACACACACACACACACACACACACACACACACACACCATTCCACTACAGGGACATACTCCATCAAAAGGCCATGTCACATGCTCAAGGCATAGACAACATAAGGGAAACTAAATTGGAAAACCCACCACTAGAAGCAAGAGTCAGGAGAAGGCACTGAAAGGAAACTTTGGGCATAAACTGGGACTAGGGCTGAACACAGCAAGCTCTCATACCCCAGCAGAAAGTCTGACTGGCAGGGATGTGCATGACGCTCAGCTAGCATCTTGATTCTGGGTGCCAAGGGTAGCCATAATGGATTCAAGTTTCCCATGGCTGTGCAGACACTCGATAACCATGACATAACTAAGCTTCAGGTTCTATATTACCTTATACCTCCTCCCAACACTCACACACCAGGTTCATGACCGGGAAGGTGCATAGGACAGAGAAGAAGGAGGGCTGTTGGCACAGGGGAGACAACACCTACCCACACTGGCTGTAGGACCAGGAATGGATTTATACCAGGCAGAGGTAGATGCCAGGCTCTACAGAGGACAGAAAGCACACAGTTTCCGTGTTGAGTGTCCCAGTTCCTGGGCCATGGACAAGAGTCAGAATAGAAAGGACAAGTGTCATCCAAATCCTTTGGTCTTCTACCACTGTGCATTCCATGAGTCTGTCTGTGTTTTCAAGTGTTTCTGTCAGCCACCTTGCCATTGTGTTGAGGTACCTCTGCCTCTGATGAATGATTAGGTTCCCAGGGACCCTTTCTGGGGAATAGAAAATATCAAAGAAGAACTGTTAGTCCATCCAAGTGGCTACCATCCTAACTAGTCCTGGCCTGGGCCATCAAACTATCTGTTTTGACGTTCCCTGAAATCATTATGATCTCATGGTCTGTAAACAGTAGTTCTCTCTACCACATTCCCTGGCCATTGGGGTCTTCAATGGCGACCTAAAGGGAGGGTTGGCAAATGAGAGGAACAAGAGACACAAAGAATGAGAGCAAGACAGGACCTCTGATCAAGCTCCAAAATTTTATTTTTCTCTCCAGTCATATATAGGTAGGCAAAGGGGGTTGAGAGCAGAAAGGACTTAATTATGGGCTGTTCAGCCGGCAGGAAATGTTGCTCTGAAGGTTATCTATCTACCCTTGTCTAACTGCCTAATTGTTTAACTGCAGCTCTTCACCTGATATCTGAGAAGAGGTTCTGGTATCTGTGAGAAGAGGTTCTGGTGCTATAGAGACTTAAGCAAGGCCTAGATCTAAGAAAAGAAGAGAGAAACCCAAATATGGCAGCATGTGTGTTAAGGGTTGCTTAGGCTTATGGCTCCTGTCATCTCCTCCCTTTTAATTATTTATGTAGGTTCAATGTGGCGGTACAAATTTGCCTGCCACAATGGGCGTTAACCAAGGAGGGGAAACATCGCCCTGATCCTCGCAGTTTATTATACATATCTTTTGTTGGAGGAGGGGCCCTGGATGTATTTTCATCCTTAGACACCAACCCTATGTGATCAGGGATATTCCTCGGGGACCCAGAGGCAAAAAGCTTGGTCGTCCCCCTGCAGTGCCATTTGGCCTTGCATCTTCCATGGTACACAAGCTCTTCCCAAGTGAGGCAAGCTTGCATGTTTCTTGGTTTTCATGTAGTTCCCAAAGGACAGTCATTGCCGAAAGGCTCTGCGTGGCCTTGATCTTCAAAATCAAGCTGATGATAATGGACCTGTATAGGTTTAGATGACAGAGAGTCTATTTGTTTTTTTGATGAATCAGGTTAGCCTGCCAATTACAAAAGGACCCAAAGTTACAAATAACAAGATGCTGACTAGTGGTCCTATAAGAGGAATCAAAAGGGAGAACATGGATGATCTCCACCAGTCTGCCGTGGCAGAGAATCGGTGCTTGTGTAGCTCTAGGCTAAGTTTATGTAGCTTATTTATCTGGGTTTCTACCATTCCAGACTCATTAATATAATAACAACATTCTTGCCTCAGAAAAAAGGCATGTCCCACCCTTTTCTGCTGTCAACAGGTCCAAGGCCCATCGGTTTTGTAGGGCAACCTGTGCAAGAGAGGTTAACTGCCTCTGGAGGGAGGACAAGGATACTGCAGAAGCCTCAATTGCTACTTAAAGTTGTTGGGATAGGTGAGCCACTGTTATGAGGGAGTGACCCAGGGCTCCTCCTGCCAGGCCTGTAGAGACTAGAGAGGTGGCCAGGGAAATTCCGGCCACAAGGGGCCAGAAGACAGCTCTTTGTTGCTTGGGCCTTTCCATTCTCTCCCAATTACCTGTCCTTTAGCAGGAGAAATGGCATCATGAATTTTGAAATAAGAATAGGGGCATCCTACGATTTCCTCCCTCCAATAAACTATGCAGTTGTGGGCAGTCTGACCCCACCCCCAGAAAAAAAAAAGAAAATTTGTAAGTGGGAGATATAAACTCTAGTCAAGTTGTATTCTTATTCTTCCCTGTCCTTCTTGGCTTGTGGGCGTTGGCAAATGTTGATCTCGCGCCACCACTGCTGGCGTGATCTCTTGAAGCTTATAAGAACCTTCTTAATAGACAAAATCTTAGACATGTTAGCAATATAACAGTGGTGAACTTTATAAGAGGAAAATTATGAACCCTTGGAGCCTCAACGAAACATCAGGATAGCCAGAGAATGAATTCTGAAATGTGTCATTTATATATCTCTCGTCTCATATATCTTTTGACAAAAATTAATAAAATACATTTTGGACAGAATTATTAGTTCTAATCATATTTCTATAAGTTTTGATATCATTGATGAATAGTTCATCAAAAGGATCTGAAATTGTATTAATTTATTTATATATCAAAGCTCAATATTAAGAATCTAGAGGTAAATAACAGCCTGTATTTAGACTGACAGCTTTAGAGCGCCTCTGTCCTGCAGCTGCCCAGTATATAGTGTGACCAGGTGATCCAGGATTTATAAAGGCGGGTCAATGTCCTAGAAAGACATGTGTCCTCCTCCTGATAGTATGAAAACATCAGGTCTTTTTAAATATCAGTGAGGGGATCATAGAGGCTTAGGTGCAACTTTGTGGCTTGGCCTGGTGGTGATGAGGAATACCTGTAGTGGGGGATACGAAAAATTAATCACCAATTCTTAAGAGCTCTTGAAGTATATGTAAGGCTGTTTTCTATATAAAGCAGTGAAAGAAATGGTGTATAGCTTCTTATTTCATAACCATAAATCATAAGGATGTAAGCCTTGTGGTGAGCTTCCATAGGGAGAGAGTTTAGAATTGTTGGACAGACATATGAAAAGGTGCCAGTATATCCTCTAGAGCTATCTGCCAATCTATAGACTCATAAGTTTTATAGTTTGATATAAATGTAATATCATCTGTACGATAAATGTATTGTAAGATATATGTATATACATATACATATATACAAACATATAGGTTGGGGGACTGTGAGGAAGCTATAATTGACAGTTAGTTCTGATAGTTAATCTATCTATATATATATATATAGTGAGGAACGTTCCTCAATGAATGAGTCCTGGATAAACAGAACTCGCATTTCCTGCTCTGTATGTCAGCTTTGGCCTCCATCATGGTAGGGTGAGTAGGCAAACTAAAAGTGAAATGCTGACAATCTTTAGGTTGAGAAGGTATGGTAAAGAAGCAATCTTGTACATCTATGACCATTTGGAGGGGGGATTTCTGGGGATGGCCGTGGGAGATGGCAAGCCAGGCTGTGAGATTTCCCCTTGGCTTTAATAAATTTTATTTAATTTCCTAAGATCTTGTAACAGTCTATAAGCCTGATTTTCTTTAAACAACAAATATTGGGATGACTCAAGGGCTGGTGGGAGGCTTTATGTGCCCTATTTTTAAGTTTATCCTCCACCAGATAGGTTACAATTACAGTTCTCTCAGTATTCAAAACCATTGTTTGATCCAGAAAGGAGCATTAGATTTTCCTGACCTTCTGGCTACAATATTAGCTTGACCTAGGCCTGTAAGAGACGAAGGTGTAATAGTGGTCTAAAGTACTTGGCCAATCTTTTCCTGAAATATAGGAAACATCCATGCTTATGTCTAGCAAGCCAATTATCGTCTTTCCCTATATTTTAAGTGTTTAGTTGGTTTGGAATATTTAATTTCCTGAACCCAGAAGGCTATATCACTAGAATCCACACCAGCAGCTTCCTTAGGCACTGCCCTGTATGAATCTGAATTGTACAATGATCTTAATCTCGCTAGTAAAGTCAGAATCACACATCCCTTTGGCAACCTCGTACAGCTGAGGAGCTATGGCCTGTAATTAGCCCCAGCGTCCCTTCTGGGGAGGTCCATAGACTCTTGGATTAAGGTATACATAAGTTTATTTTTAAAGCCTATATATCTATCTATCTCAGACCTCAATAAAAACTTTATCCATAGATCTAACTTAGGCATACATCCTCAATATCTTTAGGTTATTTATTGAGATTTATGTATCTTTTATAACATATCTAGATGTATATATGTCATATTTCTCTATTCCAATGACTTGTATTACATATGTAATAAATTATTTCTTAACGTTCTTAAACATTTTTTATATCTAATCCTTCATGTTCTATAAAAACATTATATGCAAAAGCATTTTTTATTTAATTTATCAGGAGATATAGGTGATTGATTACTGAGAGCAGCCAATGTGGTGAATTTCTTTAAACAAAGGAACAGTCAAAGGTTATTTTGAAATCTGTTTGGCAAGCTATCTTTTCTTTGAGTTTGGATAGCAAGGCCTGGTAATTATCTTTTAGGCCTGGTAAATGGGGATATAATGTAAATTATCTCAAAGCATAGTTTGGACAAAACCCTGGCAATAAGGGGTATGGCAGTTTTGTCCAAAGCTTAAACATTTTAAATGGTAGGAGGCTAAGTAATGGATTGATTATATGAAATTTAGCATACTTAGCATGTATATAAATATGATTTTGTATACATTAGAGAATTTGATCATAAAATGATCAAGCTTAAATTTGTATCCCAATAATTATCTCTAATAGCTTATAGCTTAAGTACAACTTATCCTTAACAGCTTACAGTTTACGTTGGCCAATCAATCAATAAGTTTGATTTTTTAAATTATCTTTAACTAAAGTAAACTTATTTAACCATTTATAAGTTAGTTATCTCTGTAAACTTAGAACTTAGGTTCTATACCTGTCAGGTTTAGCCTAAAAAATATTAAGTTTGTGGGGAAGTTATTGTAATATAGAAACAGGAACTCTTATTCAAAAATATAGTATATAAGGACAATAACAAATCAATAAATCCTTTAAGGTGTACCATGAAATGATATAAGCACAGTAAAAAAAAAAAAAAAAAAAAAAACCTAAAACAGAAGAGGATTTTTTTTTTTTTTTTTTTTGTAGCAGCTGCAGCCCGTTTGTCCAGTCTGTATCAAGCCAGACAGCCACCGGGAACGGCAAGGTGAGGAGAAGGGTGGAGACGACTCAAAGGCCCAAATGAGCTGAGATTCAGATAGCAGATAGTTAGGTTCAGAGGGAAGAAGGCAGATGTTTAGGATTCCAACCCCCAAACGTCTTCAGGGTCTGATGAATCCATACAGGTCGTAGTAGGGCGTCCCCTAACCAGGACCTGTTTTATAACGGGATAACTGAAGTTCTTGTACTTGGCCGAGATTTTTGTAAATTTCCAAGAACTTAAAAGTCAACCCAAAAAGAGGAAAGAGAGAGAAATGGACACTTTTTTTTTTTTTTTTTTTTTTTTTTTTTTTTTTAGGAGAGCAAGGAGTTGCCATTAGTTTTTAAACTGGCTCTGGCTGTGAGGCTTGCATTAATTTAAATGAAGGCTGCTGGAGCAGAGCTCCTAGTTAGCTACAGGGCAAGTTTAGGGCTCAAGTTAGCCCTTAGATTCCAATAGTTTTAACAAAAAAGACTGTAGCAGGATTCTGCTACTACTATGGAGAACATAGTGAACTTCAGTAGTTCTGGTTTACACTCTCAGGAGGTCTTGTAGTGTGAGAATATTATGTTACCTCCTTGTAAGACCCTGAATGAAGTAACGGCAGGTTTCTCCCTAAAGGGAGGGTTTAGAATCTCTGCCGTTTATCTAATGGTAAATCAATTTCATATGGTTAGTTGCTTTAAGGGGTCTCCTAAAACTTTTCTTGCTTTTTTTTTTTTTATAAACCTTTAGGATATCATTTATCAAGTTCCAATAAGAAAAGGTCTGAACAGGCACCTTCTCAGAGCCAAAAATTTGATAATAATCCCTTAAACAATCTCCTATTCATTTCCATCGTTTTTCATCTATAGTTGCCATTTGAGGAAACCAAGGACAAATGTCCCCAATATAGTCAAAAATTTTTTAAGATCCTTTTTTTTTTACCCTAGTTCCTTGTGTCTTGAGAGATTCTTTCAAACCTGAAATAAACAGGTCCTATTTAATAAATGCTTGTCCCATGGTGACTCACTCACCTTGAGTTGAGACCAAATGTCTCTCCCTAGATCTGTCTAATGGCGTGGGTGATCCCACGGCGATCTCCTCTCCAGACCTTCACACATGACCAATGTGCCACAGTGGTCCAATGTCAGCCGGCTTGCCTGGGTGCAGCATTCGCCAAGCCCTTCCCAGCTTGAGCCTCACATTGGGCACCAGGTGCCCTGGCCAGTGGGGTCTTCAAAAGGGACCTAAAGGGATGGCCGGTGTGGTTTTTAATACACACACACCTACCCATGCACACACACAAACTCTCTCCCACATAACATGTCTTTCACAATACAAGTATACCAGATTACAGAAAATGATGTAGAGAGGACAGAATGGATCTGTGACCATGGAATGAAGGAGGGAGCCAAAAGGAGAATAGGAAAGAAGGGAGGGGAGGAGGAAGTATGATTGATGTATTGTGCACCCCAATAAATTTGTCTGAGTGTCAGAGAACAGAACAGCCAGTGTATTAAATAAGGAGGTCAGGCAGTGTTAGCACATGAATTTAATCACAGTACTAGAGATCTCATGTCTTACTTGGGAAAGACACCTGCCTTTAATCCCAGGAAGGGATGGCAGGGAGATAAAAGATACACAAGGCATGAGACCAGGAACTAGAGTTTTTTTTTTTTTTTTTTAAGTTTTAGGACTCAGAAAAGAAGAAGACTTTTCGTTCTGAAGATTCATGGGAACAGGATCAGCGGAGAAGTTGGTGAGGTGAGGTTAGCTGTGACGCAGCACTTGAGATCTCATGTCTTACTTGGGAAAGACACCTGCCTTTAATCCCAGGAAGAGATGGCAGGGAGATGAAAGATACACAAGGCATGAGGACCAGGAATTAGAGGGTTTTGTTTGTTTCTTTGGTTGGTTTGGTTTGGTTTTTCTTTTTTTTTCTTTTTTCTCTTTTTAAAGGTTTCAGGCTCTTGACCAGCAGTTCAGCTGAGATCAATTCCAGTGAGGACTCAGAAGCTTTCAGTCTGAAGATTCATGGAAACAGGATCAGTGGAGAAGTTAGTGAGGTGAGGTTAGCTGTGACTTGTTCTGTTTCTTTGATCATTCAGTGCTCACCCCAATACCTGGCTCTGGGTTTGTTTTTATTAATAAGAAAAGCCTTTTAAGATTTGTGCTACAAGGAAGCACAGATTGAGGGAGGAAGATGGAGGGAATGAGAAAAGTAAGATGGACTGCTTAAATATGTAGAATCTTGTTGGAATTTCTGGGGATCCCCAAAGCAGTATCAATTCCAGGAAATGAGGAGTAGGCATAGATGTGGGTTCAGAAAAACTGTCATGAAGCCAGAGTCTCTGCTGTCCCCACAGCAACGTGTGCTGTCTCCACTCCGTGACAGTGGTAGAAGGGAATGAGTGAGCGCCAGCACATTGCCCACATGTCTCCTCCAAAGCAGCTGACTCCTGGGAAGAAAGCACTTTATCACTCTGACAAACATGGCTACCCCAAGAAATCCGAGGCTGCACTTCCTGTTTAGCTCTGGTAGTGTTCTGGTACATGTTGAGCCTTGGGAACTGGAAAGGGAGCACCCCCACAGATCACATGGACCCTGGCTTGCCCCAGAACTAGCAAGGTACCTGGAGCCACCTTCACTTCAGTCCTGGGACCAGAGTCTCCATGCATAGTCATGCCCTTACCCTCAGTCCTGCTGAGAAACAGCTCACTGAGGTGCTGACAAAAGAAGGAAAGCAAATCCGCTTGATGGCAGTGTTGTACTAAGAAGGCATTGGTGCCCATATTCCAGGGTCTATCCCTCTGCCCTTCTCTGAGGGAAAAAAAAAGCCAACTCGCCAGTAGATTATAACATGGCTGGATTCAAATGTGTCCTTTTAGGACTTTCTGTATTAATCCTGCTTGGCAATCTCCCCACTAAACACACACACACCATTACACTACAGGAAGACACTCCATCATAAGTGCCTGTCCCATGCTCAAGGCATAGACAACATGAGGAAAACTAAATTGGAAACCCCACCACTAGATGCAAGAGTCGGGAGAAGGCACAGAAAGGAAACTTTGGGCATAAACTGGAACCAGGGCTGAACACAGCAAGCTCCCATAGCCCAACAGAAACACTCTGACTGGCAGGGATGTGCATGAAGCTCAGCTAGCATCTTGATTCTGGGTTCCAAGAGTAGCCAATATGGATTCAAGTGTCCCATGGCTGAGCTGACACTGAATAACTATGACATAACTAAGTTTCAGGTTCTATATTACAGATGTCTCTAACCCTCCATTCACACAAAGGAAAACTGTCTGATGGTATTTAAATAGACTCAAGAGCGCCAGGACACATAACAGAGAACCCAGTCCTCTTGGCTCCTGCCAGGATGCCAGTACCACACCAGCACACCACCACACCTGCACCCTTTCCTCAGGCAGTCCCTTGGTGTTACATTTGAGACAAACTCAAAAGAAATCCACAACTTCATCTAGTTTTCTCCTTGGAATCTGAACACATGGAGAAGGACAAATTCAGTGTAGACATCACCAGAATTGGTGTGGTTTTTATTACATACACGCCTACCCATGCACACACACAAACTCTCTCCCACATAACATGTCTTTCACATTAAAAGTATACTTGAGTACAGAAAATGATGTAGACAGGACAGAATGGATCTGTGACCAAGGGATGAAGGAGGGAGCCAAAAAAGAGAATAGGAAAGAAGGGAGGGAAGGAAGAAGTGTGGTTGATGTATGGTGCACCCCAATAAACTTGCTTGGGTGTCAGAGAACAGAACAGCAAGTGTATTAAACATAGAGGTCAGGCAGTGGTAGCACATGCCTTTAATCATAGCACTTGAGATCTCATGTCTTACTTGGGAAAGACACCTGCCTTTAATCCCAGGAAGGGATGGCAGGGAGATGAAAGATACACAAGGCATGAGGACCAGGAATTAGAGGGTTTTGTTTGTTTGTTTGGTTTTTCTTTTTTTTTTTTCTTTTATTTAAGGTTTCACGCTCTTGACCAGCAGTTCAGCTGAGATCAATTCCAGTGAGGACTCAGAAGCTTTCAGTCTGAAGATTCATGGAAACAGGATCAGTGGAGAAGTTAGTGAGGTGAGGTTAGCTGTGACTTGTTCTGTTTCTTTGATCATTCAGTGCTCACCCCAATACCTGGCTCTGGGTTTGTTTTTAATAATAAGAAAAACCTTTTAAGATTTGTGGTACAAAGAAGCACAGATTGAGGGAGGAAGAAGGAGGGAATGAGAAGATAACATGGACTGCTAAATATGTAGACTCTTGTTGGAATTTCTGGGGATCCCCAGAGCAGCATCAATTCCAGGAAATGAGGAGTAGGCATAGATGTGGGTTCAGAAAAACTGTCATGAAGCCAGAGCCTCTGCTGTCCCCTCAGCAACGTGTGCTGTCTCCACTCGGTGATGGTGGTAGAAGGGAATGAATGAGCGCCAGCACATTGCCCACATGTCTCCTCCAAAGCAGCTGACTCCTGGGAAGAAAGCACTTTATCACTCTGACAAACATGGCTACCCCAAGAAATCCGAGGCTGCACTTCCTGTTTAGCTCTGGTAGTGTTCTGGTACATGTTGAGCCTTGGGAACTGGAAAGGGAGCACCCCCACAGATCACATGGACCCTGGCTTGCCCCAGAACTGGCCAGCTCCCTGGAGCCACCTTCACTTCAGTCCTGGGATCAGAGTCTGCATGCATAGTCATGCCCTTACCCTCAGTCCTGCTGAGAAACAGCTCATTGAGGTGTTGACAAAAGAAGGAAAGCAAATCCGCTTGATGGCAGTATTGTACTAAGAAGGCATTGGTGCCCATATTCTAGGGTCTATCCCTCCGCCCTTCTCTGAGGGAAAAAAAGAGCCAACTTGCCAATAGACTATAAGATGACTGATTTCAATTGTGTCCTTTTAGGCCTTTCTGTATTGATCCTGCTTGGCAATCTCCTCCCCAAACATACACACACAACATTCCACTACAGGGAGACACTCAATCTTAAGGGCCTGTCCCATGTTCAAGGTATAGACGACATGAGGAAAACTAAATTGGAAACCCCACCACCAAATGCAAGATTCAGGAGAAGGCACAGAAAGGAAACTTTGGGCATTAACTGGGACAAGGGCTGAACACAGCAAGCTCTCATAGCCCAGCAGAAACAGTCTGACTGGCAGGGATGTGCATGATGCTCAGCTAGCATCTTGATTCTGGGTTCCAAGGGTAGCCAATATGGATTCAAGTTTCCCATGGATGTGCAGACACTCGATAACCATGACATAACTAAGCTTCAGGTTCTCTATTACCTTACACCTCCTCCCAACACTCACACACCAGGTTCATGACTGGGAAAGTGCATAGGACAGAGAAGAAGTTGGGCCATTGGCACAAGGGAGACAACACCTACCCACACTGGCTGTAGGACCAGGAATGGATTTATACCAGGTAGAGGTATATGCAAGGCTGTACAGAAGACAGAAGGCACACAGATAGTTTCCATGTTGAGTGTCCCAGTTCCTGGGCCATGGGCAAGAGTCAGAATAGAAAGGACAAATGTCAAATAAATCCCCTGGTCTTCTACCATTGTGCATTCCATGAGTCTGTCTGTGCATTCAAGTGTTTCTGTCAGCCATCTTGCCATTGTTTGAGGTACCTCTGCCTCTGACGAATGATTTGGTTCCCAGGGACACTAACTGGAGACTAGACAATATCAAAGAAAAACTGATAGAACATCCATGCTGCTCCATCCTCAAAAGTCCTGGGCTGGACCTATAAGCCCTCTCTTTTAATCTTCCTAGAAATCATTATAAACTAATTTTCTGTAAACAATATTTCTCTCTACCACACATAGCCACTGCAGTCATGACACTTGCTATTATTTACTTTCTTCAAATGACCAACTCTCTCTTGTACATGGACCTTTCTTTATCATGTGCATGCAGCAAGGTACAGATGTTTGTAACCATCCATCCACATGAAGGAAAACTATCTGATGGCCCCCCAACCAAAACCCCTCACCAGACACTGCAGTCTGCAATTTGCACATCTTGCCCCAATACCCATCTGCCTGTGACCCTAGAAACTTCTTGAGGCATGGAAAATAAATTGCCAGCTGTTAATCGACCAAGAGGTGAGTGACTCTTCTCCCACCCAGAGAGTCCTGCCTCTAGGATCCTGGCCATGGAATACAGAGATTTCCCAGGAACTCACACCCAACTCTGCTCCACCTGCCAGCCAACAGGGAAAACTCTTGCAGGAAGGCCTCCCTACCATCAACCGCCCCCATCAGACTCTGCAATCTAAAAGTTCCATGCCCTGCCACAATACTCATTGCCTGTGACTTCAGTAACTTCACGAGACAAGGAAACCTAAATGCCAACTCTCATTGGATCAAGAGCTCTTATTGGACCAAGAGGGGCTTTCTGAGACACAGAATCTGCTACCTCCTATTGGACCAAGGGAGGCTTTCTGAGACACAGAATCTGTGGATTCACTCTGACTGGACCAAGAGCCTGACAAGACGAAGAGTGGTTCCATGAGTAACAGAGTCAGCTAGCTTGGATTGGGCCAAGAGCAGATCCCTGAGATACAGAATCTGTCAGCTCCAATAAGACCAAGAGCTAAGATTGGACCCAGAGTTGCCCCCTGAGACACAAACACAACAAGCACAGAGTGGACCAATAGCAACTCACCAAGACACAGGTACCTCTTGCACCTATTAGAGGAAGAGGTTGGTACATGTCAGTGCAAAAATACATACAACAACATAAAGAGCAATATGGCATCACCAAAACCTAGCCCTCCTCGCAACAGCAAGACCTGAACATCACAAGGTGGAAGAAGCAGAAGAAAATGACCTTAAAAATAGCTTTATGAAGATGTTAGAGGCCTTTCAAGCAAAAATGAAAAATTACCTTAAAGAAATTGAGGAAAAAAACAAACAAAAAATGGAAGAAATCAATAAATTCCTAAAAGAAAGCCAAGAGATACATGAAAAAGCAATTAAACATATGAGGGAAGCAGTTCAAGACCTAAAAAGTGAAATAGAAACAAGGAAGAAGACACAAACAGAGGGAATGCTGGAAATAGAAAATTTGAGTAAACGAACAGGAAACACAGATGCAAGCATAACCAACAGAATACAAGAGACAGAAGAGAGAATTTCTGGTGTAGAAGATACAATAGAGGAAATAGATTTGTCAGTCAAAGAAAATACCAAAGCACAAAAGTCATAGCACAAAATATCCAGGAAATTTGGGACACCATGAAAAGGCCAAACCTAAGAATAATAGGGGTAGAAGAAGGAGAAGAATACCAACTCAAAGGCACAGAAAATATATTCAACAAGATCATAGAAGAAAACTTTCCCAACTTAAAGAAGAAAATACCTATGAAGATACAAGAAGCATAATGGAACACCAGAGTAGACCCCCAAAAAGTCCCCTCACCACATAATAATTAAACAATTGAACATACAGAATAAAGAAAGAATATTAAGAGCAGCAAGGGAAAAATGCCAAGTGACTTATAAAGGCAAACCCATCAGAATAACACCTGAGTTCTCAATGGAGACTTTGAAAACCAGAAGGACCTGGACAGATGTAATGCAGACACTAAGAGACTGTGGATGCCAGCCTAGACTAATATACCCAGCAAAATTTTCAATCACCATATTCACCCTACAGAAAGCACTAGAATGAAAATTCCAACCTAAGGAAGTCAGATACACCATGAAAACACAGACACAGACACAGACACACACACAGACACACACACACACACACACACACACACACACACACACACACACACAGAGAGAGAGAGAGAGAGAGAGAGAGAGAGAGAGAGAGAGAGAGAGAGAGGAATTAATAATCACTGGTCATTAATACTCCTTAATATAAATGGACTTAATGAAACTATAAAAAAAAGACATAGGCTAACAGAATGGATACGAAAGCAGGACCCATCTTTCTGCTGCATATTAGAAACACACCTCAAATTCAAAGATAGACACTATCTCAGAGTAAAAGGCTGGGGAAAGTCTTTCCAATCAAATCGTCTTAAGAAGCAAGCTGATGTAGCTAATACCCAGCAAAATAGACTTCACACTAAAATCAATCAAAAGAGATCAAGAAGGACATTACATACTCATCACAGGAAAGATCCACCAAGAGGAAGTTTCAATTCTGAACATTTATGCCCCAAATACAAGGGTACCCGCATTTGTAAAAGAAACATTACTAAAGCTTAAATCACACATAAAACTCTACACATTAATAGTGGGAGACTTTAACACCCCACTCTCACCAATGGACAGATCTGCCAGATGAAAATTTAACAGAGAAATAAGGGACTTAACTGATGTTATGACTCAAATGAACTTAATCGATATCTACAGAACATTCCATTCTAACAAAAAAGAATATACCTTCTCAGCAGCCCATGGAACCTTCTCTAAAATCAACCACATACTCGGACACAAAGCAAATCTCAACAGATACAAAAAAAAGTAGAAACACAGTAGAAATAACCTCCTGTATTATATCAGACCACCATGGTTTAAAGTTAGATTTCAACAACAAATAAAATTACAGAAAGCCTACAATGTCATGGAAACTGAATAATGACTGAATCACCAATGGATCAAGGAAGAAATAAAGAAAGAAAATAAAGAGTTCCTAGAATTCAATGAAAATGAATATACCACATACCCAAACTTATGGAACACTATGAAAGCAGGCAAATTCATAGCACTAAAAGCCCACGTAAAGAATTTGGAGAAATCTCACACTAGTGACTTAACAGCACAACTGAAAGCTGTAGAACAAGAAGCAGCAAAGTCACCAAGGAAGAATAGACGCCAGGAAATAATCAAATTGAGAGCTGAAATCAATATAATAGAAACAAAAAGAACAACACAAAGAATTAACGAAACAAAGAGTTGGTGCTTTGAGAAAATCAACAAGACAGACAAGCCCTTATCCAAACTAACCAAAAGGTAGAGAGAGAGCATCCAAATTAGCAAAATCAGAAATGAAAAGGGAGACATAACAACTAACACTGAGGAAATCCAGAAAATCATCAGGTCATACTTCAAAAACCTCTACTCCACAAAATCAGAAGATCTAGAATAAATGGATAATTTTCTGGATAGGTACCACATACCTAAGTTAAATCAAGACCAGATAAACTACTTAAATAGTCCAACAGCCCCTAAGGAAATAGAATCAGTCATTAAAAGACTCCCAACCAAAAAAAGCTCAAGACTAGATGGTTTCAATGCAGAAATCTACTAGATTTTTTCAAAGAAGAGTTAATACCAATACTCTTTAAATTGTCCACACAATAGAAACAGAAGAAACATTACCAAACTTTTTTATGAGGCTACAGTTACTCTGATTCCCAAAGCAAACAAAGATGCAACAAAGAAACAGAATTACAGACCAATCTCCCTCATGAATATTGATGTAAAAATACTCAATAAAATATTGGGAAACAGACTCCAAGCGCACATCAAAAAAATTATCCACCATGATCAAGTAGGCTTCATCCCAGAGACTCAAGGTTGGTTCAACATATAAAAATCTGTCAATGTAATATACCATATAAACAAACTAAAAGAAAAAACCTCGTGATCATTTCATTAGATGCTGAAAAGGCCTTTGACAAAATCCCAAACTGCCTCATGATAAAGGTCTTGGAGAGATCAGGAATACAGGAAACATACCTAAACATAATAAAGGCAATTTACAGCAAGCCAACAGCCAATATCAAATTAAATAGAGAGAAACACAAAGAGATTCCACTAAAATCAGGAACAAGACAAGGCTGTTCACTCTCTCCATATTTATTCAATATAGTACTTGAAGTTCTAGCTAGAGCAATAAGACAACAAAAGGAGATCAAAGGGATACAAATAGAAAAGGAAGAAGTCAAACTTTCACTATTTGCAGATCATGTGATAGTATACATAAGTTACCTCAAAAATTCGACCAAGGAACTCCTACAGCTGATAAACACCTTCAGTAATGTGTCAGGATATAAGATTAACTCAAAAAGAAATCAGTAGCCTCCTACATACAAATGATAAATGGGCTGAAAAAGAAATCAGAGAAATATCACCCTTTACAATAGCCACAAATGATATAAAATATCTTGGGGTTACTCTAACTAAGCAAATGAAGGACCTGTATGACAAGAACTTTAAGTCTCTGAAGAAAGAAATTGAAGAAGATATCAGAAAATGGAAATATCTCCCATGCTTATGGAGAGGCAGGATTAACATAGTAAAAATGGCAATCTTACCAAAAGTAATCTACAGATTTAATGCAATGCCCATCAAAGTCCCAACACAATTCTTCATAGACCTGGAAAGAACAATACTCAACTTCATATGGAAAAACAAAAAACCCAGGATAGCTAAAAGATTCCTGTACAATACAGTATCTTCTATAAAATAAAGCAGCCTCTGGAGGCATCATGATCCATGATATCACGCTCTACTATAGAGCTACAGTAATAAAAACAGCTTGGTACTGGCATAAAAGTCGAAATGTGGACCAATGCAATTGAATTGAAGACCCGACATTAATCTGCACATATATGAATACCTAACTTTTGACAAAGAAGCCAAAACTGTACAATGGAAAAAGAAATCATCTTCAACAAATGGTCCTGGCACAACTGGATGTCAATATGTAGAAGATTGCAAATAGATTTATATCTGTCACCATGCACAAAACTCAAGTCCAAGTGGATCAAAGACCTCAACATAAATCCAGTTACTCTGAACCTGATAGAAGAGAAAGTAGGAAGTAGTCTTGAATGCATTGGCACTGGAGATCACTTCCTAAATATAACACCAGTAGCACAGACACCAAGAGCAACAATTAATAAATGGGACCTCTTGAAACTAAGAAGCTTTTGTAGGGCAAAGGACATGGTCTATAAGACAAAACAACAGCCTACAGAATGGGAAAAGATCTTCACCAACCCCACATCTGACAGAGGGCTGCATCATTACCCTGCAATCTAGGAGTCAAAATGACAGCTGAGGATCCTGTACCAATGCCCATGTCACAGTGTTTCCACTGCACAGTAAGAGGACCTGGGTTCATAACCTGGGTCAAGTATCCATGCTTTTGTATCTGAGGCTTCTGATATCTCATCCAGAAAGGGTTCGGGTTCCTTTAGGATACTTATATACATGGTTCCTGTCCTTTGAGGAAACATCATTCTTATTAGTGCAATATTACAGTACAGTGGAAATGGAGAACCTATGGAGGCTTTGTCTCCCAGGCTGAGTCACTGTTGCTTGGTCCTAAGGGTTCCCTCAAGGGAGGGGGTGAGAAGGTACAGTGTCAACGAAACAGACACCGGGAGTCCGGTGAAGGCAAACAGCAGACTCATTTATTCAATAATGGAGAAGGCCTTATATATGCTCCTCCAAGCACCCAGGCTGTGTCCCAATCTGGTGACATTGCATGGTCGCCCCTCATTAGCTAGGCATGATCAGGAACTCTGACAGTGCCTGTTGCTAGGCCCTCAGGTGTTGCTGCTGTTTTTACTCTTTTGGGGGGTTCCTACCACCCAACTCCCAAATAGATCATACACAGAGGCTTATTCTTAATTATAAATGCTTGGCCTTAGCTTCTTGTCAGCTTTCCTCAACTTAAATTATCTCATCTACCTTTCGCCTTTGGTCTTTTCCCATTTTCTTACTTCTGTAAATCTTATTCTTTCTCCTTGGCTTGCTGTGTAGCTGGGTGGCTGGCCCCTGGAGTCTTCCTCCTTCTCTGGCTCCTTCTTGATCCGTTTCCAGATTTCTCCCTGTATATATTCTCTCTGCATGCCAGCCCTGTCTGTCCTTTCTCCTGCCTTGCTTTTGGTCAGTTCTTTATTAGACCACCAGGTGTTTTAGACAGGCACAGTAACACAGCTTCACAGAGTTAAACAAATGCAACATAAACAAAAGTAACACACCTTAAAATATTCTACTAAACTCAGGCAGACACTGCAGGATCAGGATCTCTGACAGTACCTGTTGCTAGGCCCTCAGGAAGACTCCAGGTTGGCTCATAAGGAAGTACATTGTATGCATACTTTCACAACTGTTTTGAGCCAATTTCCTCGACCTTATGGGCCTGTCCTACTACAAGTCACCTGATTAATTCTGAGAGGCCCATATCTAGCCAAAAGTGTCCAAGATACTGGAGCACCCAACAGTGAGTATGGTGGCAGGTAATGGTTTGGAGTGTTTTGCTAAGTGGAAGGACCAGGTAGTGTGTGGCAACACATTATCATGAAAATGCCTCTTATATTCCTAGTTTAGAATCCCAGTTCTATGGCCCTAGGGTTGACTCAGCAGGAGAGGCACATGTTGCTAAAGTAGCAGACTCAGTATCCTGTAGAAAAAAAAGCACCATGCCACCCAACTCCATCCCTAACCCTAAAACAGTAAGAGAATTCATTACTACTACTAAAGGAAACTCATGATTACGCTTACCTGTAATTATTGTTATAATAGTCACATAATAGAAGTGGTTGAGGCTCCCCACAAATCTATGGTGACTTCTTCCAACGAACTTTTCCCTTTATATTCAGAAAAATTAACTTGGGCAATTAAAATAGACTTTGTTTGCATAGATGATATTAATTTTTAGTATAACTGGTCAAATATTATTATTATTCCTTACATGAGCCTATATATCACTTGATTTGGGATATCAAAATCAACAAGCTGATTCCACAGACATATACTGGACTCAGTTGATGTCTCTTAATAAATGTTATATTACAGTTTCCATCAACCAGATTCTCATAAGGTATTATACATACAGTAGCTGATGTTTCTATTATAGCCAAATGCTGCCTTGTAATTGGCACAACCACTCTCCAATTTTAGACATTCAAAGGCTTAGTGGTAAAAGTGATCCCCTACAAAGTACAGGAACCTTTTTTTATTTTATGGATCACTTGGGCCGAGTAATTAAAACTTAAAACGTTACTTTGGCTCTCACAAAACCCTGTCTCAAAGACAATGAAAAGCAAACAAACAAAACCTTGTAGTTACCTGCCATTGCAGAGACTCTGATTTTATTGATGTGCAATTTTGTTTGTCTATCTGCCATTTTTCAAATCAACACTGCCATTTTTCAACCCTATGTTTCACCCTTACCTTTCTCTCTTTGGGGTAGAAGCCTCCTGTCTCAATGGAGTTGTGAGATAGCTATACCTGAATATGATTTTTTCCTAGGAGCTACTGAAAAACACCTAGCTGATTTTCTTGGATAGAAAGGTCCCTTGTTTGAGTGGATCAGTGATCAATTAAGGGAGACAGTAAACATTAAACATTTATATCAGCTAATCCAAGCACAACTTCAGGAAGATGATTTAGAGCCATGCTTTGGCACCTGGAATACACCTATCTTCTGTATTTCCAAAATTCTGGTAAATGGGAGCTTTTACATAACCTCCATGTGATGCTCTTCAGCCTGGAGTTCTGTCTCCTACCATGGTCACTCAAAACTACCACATAGTTATTGATTTAAAGGATTGCAGTACTATCCCTTTATATCCAGGTGATAAAGGTGTGCTTTTTCAGTACCTACTTCTCAGTATCAAGCACTGACACATCACTTTCAATGGAAAATACTTCCCCAAGTTATGATCAACAGATTCACCTTCTGTGAGTGCTGAAAAATCCACCTGTTAGCCAAAATCCCCCCCCCCAGCACACACAAAATGCATTTGTTTGAATGTAGTAACAATCTCAGAGTACCCAAAATCTGTCAACATCATATTAAGGAAAATAAATTTAAATGTTTTCTCCTGGGGTCATTTAAACAAGAGTGAGCTCCTGTTTGAATTCTTTATTTCTCCCTCCCCATGACTTCCATTGTTGCTGTTGGTCTGGTGCATGAATATGGATCTTGATAGGACTGAATGCAGACTTGAGAATCTGTTTTTCTCTGACTCTATATCTGTCTTTGTGTATACCTATGTGTCTATCCCTAAGAAATGGTTTCTCTCTCTCTCTCTCTCTCTCTCTCTCTCTCTCTCTCTCTCTCTCTCTCTCCCTCTCCCTCTCCCTCTCCCTCTCCCTCTCCCTCTCCCTCTCCCTCCCTCCCTCCCTCCCTCCCTCTCTCTCTCTCTCTCTCTCTCTCTCTCTCTCTTATTGAATAACACAGAAAACATCATATGGGGAAGAAAATATGTAACTGAGTTTTACAAACGAATAAGTTGCTGACTCCAACTGACCCCAACTGATCAAGATAACAAACAATATTCCAAGCACCATTGCTTGTCAACAAGTATCTGTATGTTGTATCCAACATTTATAGTGGATATTTATTTTATAAGGCAGCTTTTGTCATACTTATTGTTTTCAGAATATGATTATCATAACACATATCAAAACACACATGCAGTACACTATGAGTCAGGAGCATGGAGGAGAACATACCTTACAATAACAGCTATGCATTAGATCAGATTACGATGGTTGATTACTTGGGAAACTCAAGGCTAGTAAGGCTGGTTGTTGCTTTGGTCTCTCAAAGGCAGATTAAACAAAAAGGATGAGTACAGTAGGCTATCAGTCTTAAGTCTGACGTGACCTCAAAGTATATTATTAACCCTGGCTGTGAGATTAAGCAAAACATTTCAGTCTTTTAGAATGTAAAAGATATTTTCATAAAAAATTCATTACCACTGAAGTGAACTTGGGTTAAAGGTACCTTGGCTTTCTCAGTGTGACACTGCCCTGAAGCAGAACTGTCTTATTGATGGCCAAAATGTTTCCCTGTGGTTTTCTTGCTTGGGTTTTGGAACAGGGGCTACTTGGGTCCCAGCAGAACAGGATAGGGAGCTCCTGCAGACTTAAGAGTCCTTGGGAGACACATGATACAGGTTCATGTAGGTAGAAGTTTTTTTCTGCCTGCCTGTTCCCAAATAACTGGCAGCTGCTTCTTAAGTAATTGACTCAGAGGCTTAAAATTACTTATAAATGCTCAGCTGGAAGCTCAGGCTTATTACTAACTAGCTCTTACATTTAAATTAACGCATAATTCTTAACTATGTTTAGCCATGTGCCCTGGTACCTTTCTCAGTGTGACATTCTCATCTTGCTTCCTCTGCATCTGGCTGGTGACTCCTTGACTCTGTCCTTCCTCTTCCTAGAATTCTAGTCTGGTCATTCCACCTATACTTCCTGCCTGGCTACTGGCCAATCAGCATTTTATTAAACCAATTTGAATGACAAATCTTTACAGTATGCAAGAGTATTATCCCACAGCAGATTGATCTGTGGTAGTTTGGACCAAGGCAGGCAAGGCTCCAGAGTTCAAGGCCTGGGAGATACAGAAAGCATATATACCTAAGCTTATATATGTGGCAGGGAAACCAGATGTTCACTGCCCAGGAGAATGCATCTGTCATTAAGGGATGTGGTGAAATTTCCTGGGAGCCCATCCTGGCTTCCTTGCACATAGCAGTAGTGTGTACCAGTGCACAGTGTCTTTATCTCCTTTCTGGACTACCCAGCCCCACTCTCAGCTAATCTGAAGGGGCCACACCTTGCGCTGGATATCCTGAAATCTGCCTGTGGTGTTTGGGGCATACAGATCTACCACACAAATCGCTCTTTTTTTCTTTCCTTCTTGGCTGTTCTCTTCCTCCTTCCCACCTCTTACTCTCCATCTTTGCATGTGTGCCTACCTCCAAGCACAGGTAGGTGGGTGTCTGCAGAGGACACAGAAAGGTACAAGTCTGAAAGGTACTTGAGAACTTCGCAGAAAGAAAAGAGAGCAAAGTTTCCTGAGTGGTGCCTAGTTGTTGGGATAGGGTGGAGGTGGGTGTGGAGGGCTGTGCAGAGGAGAAAAATTGTGACAGAGCTGGAGGTAGCCCAAAATGCTTACCTGGCAATGCCTAGGAGATGATTAAGGTGGGGCCCCCAGGCCCAGGGACTGGTAGCCAAGGGGGCAGTTAGAATGGAATGTTTCTTCTTTTGATATGTCCTTGTCCCCACATAAGGTTCCTGGGCATCCTACCTTTTCAGCAGAGGTTGTAGATGAATGCTGCCCCCTGGTAGTACCCAGTGTGGAGGATGTGCTCCTGAACCAAGATGGCTGGGTACCTGGAGGCTCTGGCCTGGGTCTATGGGAAGAAGAATCAAAGTTATTGGCAGCTCTTCTCATCTCCTATCACACCCCCTGCTCAGACTAGAAAAATTAGAGGCCTCGAAAGTGAATACACCTCTTTGTGCTATGCCCTGTCCATGCCAGGGCTGCATTCTAATGGGGTAAAGGGACTAGTGTCCCCAGAGTCTGAGTGAGAAGGCTGCTCTATTCTCTTGTGTCATCTGCCCAACTTCTCTTATGCCTTGTGGTCTCAGCCACCACCAATGCTCTGTTCAACTAACACAGGGTCATCCTTGGATGATTTTGAAGGTAGGTCACTTTCAAATGGACCTAAGTCCCATAATGATTGCACAGCCATTGCAGGCCTGACAACTGTACTGGTTTCCCTGGGGGGAGGGGTCAAGTAGAAAGCTCCTAAATCTCTGATTAGTAAGAATGTCTTGGCAGGTGAGTGAGGGGGCAAAGTTCAGGACCTTATTCTCACATCTATGATTTTGTTTCCGAGGTTCTTCCACCTGTGGTCCTGAATGGCATGTGGTTTTGTATGTGTTCATGTGTCTGTGTCTGTGTTCATTTTTATGCATATGTGCAGGTTTTTGCACAGTGCATGGGAGTCTAGTACAATCTGTATGTCAGCTCTACAGGAAGTTAGGTCTCAGAGAGCCGAGAAGCAAGGTCATCGAAGGCACAGTGTATAGCATTTGGGGTAGATGGCTCAGAGTAGACACTGGGAAGGACATGTTGTTTGGTAGGGTAAGCCATGTAGGGCCCAATCCCTCTTAAGGAGTCAAGGTGGGCACAAGGTCTTCTTGTCCTGAGGTGTGTGGCTTAGCTGAGCAGGCCAAGTGCACACCAGCACTATGAAGAGTTTCCAGTATGGCACCTCTGTGGACTCAGTACAGGCCAGACCCCAGGCAGTTCTGTTTCCAGCACCGGAGTTGATGTCTCCAGAACCATTTGTCTAGAGAGACAGTTAGAATGCAATGATGGTTCTGTCTCCAAGAGGCAGAGAAGGTGATCCTTTTCTAGGGCATACCAAAATGCTGGGCAATATGGGGGTGTAATTCTGTAGTCTGAATGCTCAAGGGAACAAAGGCTTGCTGTGTGCCAAGAAAGCTTTGCCCAAGTGAACATATTGAATCCCCTGCTAATCAGACTGGCACTTCTTCCCTGGATGCAGTGGCTAGGACCATAGATATGGAAGACACAAAGTTATAGGTAGAAATGGAGATAAACAGAGTGGGGGATAAGAGAGTGGTAGGAGAATGAGAGACAAAGAGAATCTCTGTATATTATGTATTTGTGTGTTTGTTGGTGTCCATGTGGTAGGTGTTTTTAGTTTGTTAATATGTTTGTATGTGGCCTGGTGGCAAAACCCATTCTCACATACATCTGCACTATGGACTCTTGTCACTGATCCATGGACCCTGGAGAGAATGAATCAAGTTTCCTGTGAGGGAGCCTGATTATTGGTAAGGAAAGGACCTACAGAGGTGGGGGTGTGCTTCAAGCATCCTGGTGGGATAGGTGAGAACTGTGTTTTTTGCCTTGTGTGTAGGTGCTCATCAGTCCACTTCATTCACTTCAGAGAGCTCTGAGTTGCATCATGTGTGCCTAGTTCTGACCACAGGTAGGTGGATGTTTGCAGAAGACACAAAAAGGCACAAGTCTGACAATGGCTTGGGGACTTTGAAGAAAGGAAAGTGAGGTAAGTATCCTGGGTCTTCTTGCTGATTGCAGTGGGGTAGTTTGCTGGGAGAGGAGAGAAATTTTGTCAGACTTTGTCAAAAATAGCTCTCAATGGATGCCTGGCTATGTGTAGAAGATGGACAATTTGGGAGCCCAATACCAGGACTTGGCAGACATAGTGGCAGGAGTTATGGAATGTTCTTCTTTTGATATGCCATTGTCCCCATAACAGGCTTCTGGGCATAGGACTAAAAAGAAGTGGGGATACTGGACATCTATGTCTCATTATTGACTTAAATGGGATTGTTCCTCGTTTTTTCTCCATTTAGGATTTCAGCTTTGGGTTTCTCATATACGACTTTTATTATATTCTGGTATGATCCCTCTAGTCCTACATTCCTGAGAAATTTTACCATGAAGGTATATTAGATTTCGTTAAAGGCTTTTTGTATCCCTTGGGATGATCATGTAATTTTTGTCTTGAAGTCCATGTGGCTTATTATGTTTATTGTTTTAGTTGCAGATTTTGAGGTAATGCTATCAAAGCATACTGAAAAACAATTGCATTGCCAAACCAAAAGTTGGACTTTATTTTGAAATGATCACCAAGTGTATATGGACTACATTTCCACTATGCACTTTTTACTTGTAGAACATGTAGGTTGTTTCAATTTCTTAGCCACTGTAAATAGAGCAGCAATGAACATGGATGGCTAAGCAAGGATCTGTGGATAAGGATGTTCAGTCCTTTGAACATATGCCAAGGAGTAGTAGACATGAGTCATCTAATAGATTTATTTTAGCTTTTTTGAGACTTCTTCACACTGGTTTCCAGAGTGGCTCCACTGATTTGCAATCCCAAGAATGGTGAGGGAGGGCTCCCTTTACTCCACATCCCTCCTGCACCCCATTGTTTTGTTGGTCTCTGCCATTCTAATTGGGCTAAGAGAGATGAAATCTTAAAGTTGTTTTGGTTAGTTTTTCCCTAATTACTGGGGACAATGAACATTTTTTAGTTATTCTTGGACATTTTTTTCATCATTTGAGATCTCTGTTTTTTTTTATTTTTGAGATGACAATATAATTACATTTATTCCTTCCCTTTCCTTCTTACAATTCTCCCATACACCACTCCCTACTCTTCTTCAAATTCATAGACCCAATTTTTAAATGTGTCATTTAGGACTTTTGTTGATTTTTAATCAATATATATTCTAAATATTAATCCTCTGTACAAAGAATAACTGGCACAAAATTTCTCACATTATTTGGGCTTCCTCTTCACCTGGTTGACTATTTGTTTAGCTGCCCAGAAGCTAAAATACTTCTATGAAGTCCTACTCAGCATTAATTTTTGGGCAAATCAAGTCCTATTCAGAAAGGTCTTTCTATTGTGGAATATTCACCAGAGAAGACTGCTCAGACATGGATTTAAGCCCATAGAAAGTCTTTATTAGCCATCTGGCAATTAACTAGTATTCAGGATCATAGTATAGCCCCAAGCCTTTCTCAGGGTAAGCTTTTAAGCCCCAAATCCATGTCTTAGGTTGACATACTTCAATTAACAAGAATAGTTAGCCAGAAGCAGAACTATAGAACCCAAAAAGCAAGGTTAGTACATTTAGAGACTTTCCTAGAACTATGGACTTTGATGGATTGGGTCTTTGTTTTTGTTTTAACAAGGGATACTGTCTACATGCTGAGTTTTATGGCCTGAATGGTACTTTATAGAGTCATAGAATCAGTTGTGCTAAGGTCTGGGGGCCTACTAAGTCTAGAACCCTGTCACATTCCCCACTGGTCTTAGTTAATGAGTCAAATTGTGGATTCATCCTGCTCTAAAGAAGTATAGTTGGTTAATGATATTAATTTTACTTAATTGATAGATAATTGACCATATAGTTTAAGATGTATGGCCCCAGTGTTAATCCAATCAGAATGAGAATTAAAGGCCCAGGCAGTGCTGATAATAGTTAGAAGGGGGACCAAGAGAACAGAGACTGGTACCAATGATCTGACTAATGTCTTTGTCTCTCTCTTTTGAGTTTTTGTTTGTTTCCAACCATGGCAAGATTTTTCTTTCTTTCTTTCTTTCTTTCTTTCTTTCTTTCTTTCTTTCTTTCTTTCTTTCTTTCTTTCTTTCTTTCTTTCTCCTGATCAATTAGCATAGAAGCAAGAAGTTTTTCCCAAAGCCATATATAGTTTCCTTTATCCCATAAGAAGTAAGTCTAAGCCTCTCCAATTTTGTAAGACCATTTCTGTAAAGGAATATAAATGATGTTTTAATTCCGAAACTGAAAAATTTTAATATCTCTAGGCCCTGATCAACCTGTCTACTTAGTTTGTAAGGCATCAGAAGAGCACAATTAGTCAAACCACTAGTACATGGCCACCAAGTAGTCTCAGGTGCCCAGTAATATTGCTGTTGTCCAGATGATTTAACCCACAAGGCAGAAGAGCAGGCATCAGATGAAGGTAAAATACTTAGGTTAAAGGTTTTGGATAGTAGACAAGTTTCAGTCCCTTGTAAGTCCTCTAATGTTAATTTAGGCTGCGCTGAGACTCAGTGAGTTTTGTCAGTTAATGGGCTGACAGTCTGATTAGACCAGGGGCTAAGTATCTAAGCATAATCAGCAGTCTTGGCTTATTTCTGGCTGGGAATGGTTAACTCTATTCCTAGGGTCCCTTCCTGTGGCATACAGTCTGGTTCTCCCATGTTTTCCCTGCTTCCCAAAGGCCAGAATAGTTTTTCAAAGGAATTTTCAGATTTTTCATTTTATGGCCATTGAATTACATTTTTCTATTGTGCATTTCTTGAGAGGAGGCTTTCTTTCTATATATTTATCTGTGTGTTTTTAGGAAGCCTCTATTGCACAACCCTGATTTTTGCAATGGAAACTTGCTGGCACCTAGAGGGCCCAGCCACAGATCATGCACAGAATTGTAAACACCATATTCCTATACCAAAAGATAAACTCCTGCATCTTTCCTATCTCCAGTACAACCAGACATTTAAAGTGGGCATCAGTGAGCAAAGGTCAAATTGAATTTAGGTACTGGTCTGTAGTCACGTTAGCTAATACCTTCACTGTATTCATCTTCATCAGTTTCCAGGGCCAGGCCTGAGGGTGGTGGGGTTTGGACCCTACCCCTATACTCATACCCATAAGATAAAACATAAGACTCAAGAGGAGTGTGTTGCTGGAGGGCTTCTCTCCAGGTTCCCCAAGCCCCACAGTCCCACAATCCACGTATAAAATAATCACTCAGACGCTTATATCACTTATAAACTGTATGGCCATGGCAGGCTTCTTGCTAACTGTCCTTATATCTTAAATTAACCCATTTTTATAAATCTATACCTTGCCACGTGGCTGGTGGCTTACCAGCATCTTCACATGCTGCTTGTCCTGGCGGTGGCTGCAGTGTCTCTCCCCTCAGCCTTCCGCTTCCCAGAATTCTCCTCTCTCCTTGTCCCACCTACTTCCTGCCTGGTCACTGGCCATCAGTGTTTTATTTATATAGAACAATATCCACAGCAGGAGTGGCCAGGGAGTGAGAGTGTCTGAAGCCTGGTGAAATGGGTCCATAGTCCCAGAGACAGCCTATTTGTCAGGGACATCTGTGACTTCTACTTTCTTGACCTGGGTATGGTAGCTCCATGGTGTAATGACAGATACCTTCACAGTCATAGGAGTGGAGAGAATCACCATGTAGGGCCCCTTCCAAGTTTATCCCAGTGCCTCCTGTGGCTGTCTATTTGACCCAGACAATATCACTGGACTTGAACTAGTAGAAACTGGTGGTAGACTTGGATATTGCCTGGGTTTCTCAGATGTCTGATAAGTACACTTTATGGAGATCTGGAGAGCCTGTAGTGACTTGAGAAGGGAGGTGGCCTCTGAGCTGGGGAAGCACTAGGGGAGGTCTTTCAAGTATAATCTCAGGGAGTAATTCCCTACCTAAGGGTATAGCAGGCCCTGAAGCAAAGCAAAGAAATGAAGTCTATCCAACCTTTACTGGACTCTAATGAGAGTTTTATTAGAGTTTCTTTTAATGCCCTGTTTATTTTTTTACCTGCCCGTAACTCTGAGGTCTATATGCACAATTAAGTTTTCAATCTATGCCTAAAGCTTTAGCTATTAATTGAGAGGTTCTGGCTATGAAAGTGGAGCCATTGTCAGACCCCATCACCGGGGCTGGGCACATTAGGGGACCAGTTCCTGGAGGAGCGTTTAAGCTACTATTTGAGAAGTTTCAGTCCAGGTAAATGCATCTACCCACCCAGAAAAGGTATATATAAAAACTAGCAAGTACATTTATCCACCCCTGGCAGGCAAGATCTTGGTGAAGTCAATTTTCCTAGAGTTCACTGGGGTATTGACCTCTTACTAGAACCCCTTGCTGGGTAAGGTCTCTGTTTTGGATTCACTTGAGTGCAAACCTGGCATCTAGCTGAGACATCCCCCTTTAGGCTGTCCAGTCTAGGTATAATATACCTTCGTCTAAGCAAGTCAAAAATTTTGTGGACCCCAGATGAGTATCCTGGTGAAGGTCAGTTCCCAGAGACCTATCAGCTGTTTCTGGGAGAATCATCTCTCCCTCTGGTGTCTTCCATTAACCTGAGGGTTTGAAATGTCCAGTTCTTCTTTACCATGGAGTCTCAGGAAGCATTGCGTCTGGGTAGGTCATCAGGGTATCAATAGGCCCCACTGCTCTTAGGACTGTTGTTGGGCAGCTAGGTCAGCAGCCCCCCAGTGGAGGACAACAATTTATAGGGGAAGCCAAATAGCCTCTAGGAGAGACAAGATTTTTGCTTTGGTTCTAATGTCCTTCTCCCCAGTGGCAAGAAGCCTTCTTTCTCTATTGATCACACTGTGGATGTGCACAGTAGTAAAAGCATAGCGACTATCCTTGTATGTGGTGGTGGATTTTGCTGTTTCTTATCTGAGAGCATGTGTCAGATCAATCAGTCCTCCTGGGCTGATGTACCTGGCTTGGGCCTAAATTATTTCAGTTAAAGTAACTACTGCAGCTCCTATATACCTGGTTTCATCTTTTTTCTTGTGACAGTTATAGATGAGCACGTATGGGTCTCCATCACGCAAGAAGGTAGCAGAATTGATGGTGGTGGGTTTCTCAAACTGGACTCAAGGATGAGCCAGAAGTAGCGCCTCGTACTGGGTCATATAGTCCTTAGACAACAAGTGGTCTGATGTACCTCAAAGGAGGGCCTCAAACACATCATGGGGTGTTATGTATATAAGATCTTACCCCAGAGTTAACTTGTTTGTTTGTTTTCATTAGACTAGTAGTAACCACCACAGCTCTTAGACAGGTGGGCAATCCTGTGGCTGCAGGGTCCGATCATTTGGACAGATATATCACAGGGCATTTCCATGGCCCCAAAGTTTGGGTTAAATGTCTGTTGTTTCATAAAACAAATAGATGAAAAGGTTTTGAGACATCTGGAAGTGCTAGAGCTGGAGCTGAAGTCAAGGCTGATTTTAAAGCCTCAAACACCTGTTTTGTTCATTTTCAGTCCAGATTAGAGGCTCAGTGCCCTGCTTTGTGCTGGTGTATAGAGGCCTTGCTATTTCAACAAATTCTGGTATCCGAAGGTAGCAATACCTAGCTGCACCTAGGAACTCTGGGACCTGTTCCTTAGTCTTTGGAGTTGGGATCTGAAGGACAGCAGTAATCCTACTTTGAAGCTAGCTCTTTTTTATCTCCCCTCAGCTGGTAGCCAAGATAGGTAGCCTCTACAAAGTGGGGCTTTCTTAGCTGACACTCTGTAGCCCAAGGACTTTAACTCTGGCAGTAGTCCTTGGTGACCCTTTTATAATCTGTTTTCCTGAGGAAACCTCTGAAGGAAGGGCAGGAGGTCAACACTTATTGTGTCATCAGACAGGGTTGGTACATGTTTAAATCTTTGCAGTAACCTGGTCCATGCAAGTTGCCCATTGTAACCTCCCTCTGCATTTGTCTACTTAAAAGCAAAGATGGGTTGACTCACCTCTGCCAATGGGAGATTGAAAAGTGCATCTTTTTGGTCCAAGAGAGTGTACACCTGTTTCTTTGGAGGAATCAGACTCCTAAGAATCAGATATCCTAGGTTTCCTCACAGGCAGGAGAAGTGTATTCCAGGGTGACTCGCAGGGCACCAGGATGCCTGTCAATCCAAGCCAGGAAATATTGTCTGCAATTTCTCCTTTCATTTTCTGGGTCATTGGGTGTTGCTTAATCTGGATGAGGGTAGCTGAACTGGCTAATTGAACAGTCATAGGAATTTGGTGTTGGGCCAGTCCTGGAGGGTTGGTTTCTGCCCATACCCCAGGAATCGTTTTTTTTTTTTTTTTTTTTTTTTTTTTTTTTTTTTTTTTTTTTTGTCAATCTGAGAGACAGTCCAAGTGTATCTTTTGATTGAAGGCTAGGACATATTCTGCTGACAGAGGATAAGACACCAAAATTTTGCTGGGTATCTGTAAGTCTAACCATATTTCATCATCAGAGAAGGTGATGGTGGCTTTCAGTTTATGCAAAAGGTCTTGTCCCAAGCAATTCTGTTGTTAAACACTCTTTGAGTTACCTCCAGCAACTGGGACCTACCTACACCTGTAACTTTTATAACTTTTTTCTAATATCTGGGGCCAACTGGGTGACAAAGGAAATCTTTTTAGCAGCTGTTTTTAATCCTTTAAAAAGGGACCCAGTGAAAATTGCTTAAAGTCTCCTTGGTCAGTGTTGGACACAAGGGAAAATCTGTTCTGTCCAGGCTATTGTCTGGCAGTGATCCCCTGCCCGGCCCAGGGGCAGTTTCTTTCATAGAATGATGGGTTTTGAGTTTTCCAATTAGGGATTATTGGTTGAAGAGGAGACATAAATCATGAGAATAGAACTTTCTCTTTTCCTTCGGTCCCAACTTAGGCGAACTTTATTTCATTCTCAGTGAAGGGAATGCTCACCTATGGGAACTATTTCTCCCTTCCTATGTGCATTCTGCTTAGATGGCAGGGAACCCTGGATGAGAGGCCTTGAACCCTCCACACAGGGACCTACCCTGACCTTGAGCATGAGTCAAGCAACAAAACAAGCAAGTGCTTCCCACTCCTGGAGTAGGACAGATAGGTAGAAGGGTTTTGCGTGTACGTATGTGTGTGTGTGTGTGTGTGTGTGTGTGTGTGTGTGTGTGTGTGTTTCTCTTAGCATGCTGGAAGAAACAAAAGTATTCAGGTCCCCAACAGGAGGGGGCACAGGTCTTAAGCCAGGGAGTTCTCATACTATATAAAGACACTGATCAATAAAGGGAAACAGAACTGACAGAAACCCATAGAAACACACACATACACATGCGTATGCACACTCACACTCATACACATACTGGCACACGCACAGGCACACACGAGTTGTGGGGGAGAACCAAAGGTGTCCACCATACATTCAAACACCAGGACAGGGGAATCCAGTGATGTCTCACACGGTTCCTGGACACTGGATCAGTAGCCACATCCCACCTCTCTGATCTGTCCAAACACAGGTGCTTTAGCCAGATTTACCTCCACAAGTGACTTTCTAATTGTTACCATTTGGGGTGGGGGTGTCAGACCCTTCTGAAGCATTAGGCACTGAATGATCAAAGGGAGCCCTGGGGACCTGGACTGTCTCAGGTTGTACACCCCCTAGAAGTCCCCGGACCACTGCACTCTCCCTCACTCCAAGGGGCTCTCAGACACTCAGTGTCTCGAGGTCTGGTTTCTTGGGATTTCAGTGGGACCTCCAGAAATGTTGTGGGGCATTCACCAGAGAAGATTGCTTGGGCATGGGTCTAAGCCAATAGAAAGTCTTTATCAGCCAGCTGGCAACTACAAGGGATGTTCGGGATCCCAGTGTAGCCCTGAGGCTTTCTTAGGGTGAGCTTTAAAGCACAAAAACCTTGTTCTGGGTGGACATACTTCAGTTAACAAGAACAGTTAGCCAGAAGCAGAACTACAGAATCCAAAAAGCAAGGTTAGTACGTTTAGAGACTTTCCCAGAACTGTGAACGTTGATGGATCAGGTCTTTGTTGTCATTTGGCTGGTGGTGCTGCCTACGTGCTGAGTTTTATGACCTGAATGATACTTAAATCCATTCTCTCCCATGTCCCAGACCTACAGACCAGGGTCAAGAGTCCAGGGCAGTCCTATGAGTGAATGTGTTTTGCCACCAGGCTGCAGGCAACCCCCCCCCCAAATTAAAAGCAGATACTACAACAATAACACCACACACACACACACAAAGATTCCCCCCCCTCCTCCTCTCCCTCTGCCTTTCCCGTCTTTCATATGTACAACACTAGCTACTCTATCCAAGAAGGGCCTGTCTTATTAACAGGGGATTTACCATGTTCACTTGGGTAATTGACTTCTTCTACCCACAGGAAGCCTTCCTTCCCTTGAGAACCAAGCCTCCAGAGTTCTATCTCCACACTGCCCAGATTTTCTGTGCTTGACCATAGAAAAAGACCAGTCTGCCTCCTGGAGACAATCACATCATTGCTTTGTAACTCAACCAACAATCCTGGAAGCAGCCTAATGATGCTGGAAATAGAGCACCCTTGAAGTGCGCATGCTCTGAGCTTACACAGGTTCCATGTCAGCAACTCCCAACCACAGGTCCTGTTAACATTCATATTGCTGCCATGCAATTTGTGATTGGCTAAGCCACATACATATCAGATACCTAGGGATAAGTCTAGACCTTGTGCCCACTGTGGCTCCTTCTGTATTAGTCCCACATGGCTTACTCTACAAAACAGTCTGTCCTTCCCAGTCAATGAGCTGTCCACCCTAAATGCTATACTCTGTGTCCTCTGTGTCCTTCCTTCTTATCCCTGTGATGCCTAGCTCATTGTACAGCTAACAGACACAGATTATTCTAGATACATATGCACATGTGAAAACAGGCACACAGTTGTAAAAATACACACAGATACACAGGCACATGCACAGAAGCCTATGCCAATCACGACCATAGTGCAGAATCCTCAGAAACAAAATCATGGATGTGAGTTTCAGGCCCTGAGCCCTGCCCCCTCACTCACCAGACAGGGCATTCTTACTGGGGGTTGACCAGAGAACCTGGAGCTGTCTACTTGACCCCTCCCACCCCGGTGGCTACTACAGCTACCAAGCTTGTCATGGGCGTGCAAGTATTTGTAACTCAGACCCGAGCAAGCTTCCAGTTGAAGGAGGCCTACCTTTAAAACCCTTCCAGGTGGACCCTGTGCTAGGAGGACAGAGGGATGGTGGTGGCTAATAGCTCAGGGTATAAGAGAATTTGGGAAGATGCCACAAGGGAGAAGCCCAGCATCCTCACTCAGACCCCAAGGACAACAGTCACTTCACCTCTGTCAGAATGCACCTCTGGATCATTCTAGCAAGGCAAGCAGGGTCGATTTCACCTCTTCCTGAGAGCCGGGCCTGACGATGGCAGAGAAAACTCAAAAGAGTGTGAAGATCGCCCCTGGAGCCGTGGTGTGTGTAGAGAGTGAAATCAGAGGTGATATGACCATAGGCCCTCGAACAGTGATCCACCCCAAAGCACGAATTATTGTGGAGGCGGGGCCAATAATCATCAGTGAAGGTAACCTGATAGAAGAGCAGGCCCTCATCATCAACGCTCATCCAGATATTATCATCCCAGGCACTGAAGAGCCAGAACCCAAGCCTATGATCATTGGCACCAACAACATGTTTGAAGTTGGCTGTCATTCCCAAGCCATGAAAATAGGAGATAATAATGGCATTGAGTCAAAAGCATACGTAGGCAGAAACGTCATCTTGACCAGCAGTTGCATCATTGGGGATTGCTGCAACCTAAACACTTTTGAAGTCATTCCTGAGAACTCGGTGATCTACAGTGCAGACTGCCTGTGAAGGATACAGATGGAGTGGCTGCAGCCCCAGACACTGCAGCTGGATTTCTTGATGAAAATCTTGCCCAATTACCACCACCTAAAGAAGACGATGAAGGGAGCCTCAACTCCGGTTAAGAATTAAGAAGTTGTTGAAGTAGTGATCTGTCTCTGCTGGCTTTTGAAAGGGCCGGGAGTTTAGCATCACATTGACTTTCTGTTGGAAACTTGAGTTAAGGAGAGAGGTGGTTCCCCTGTAACTACCTTTATAATTTATCTGGAGTGTATTGTTTCTTGTCCTTGTGGTAATTTATAGACTCAGTTTTTCTTTTGTGATACAAAGTATTAGCCATGCATTTATTATGTAAAGACCGTCCATGATGACATGTCATGTGTTTATATGCTAATGTAACCATAACTAAATAAAAGTTTGGCTACTTGAAGAAAAAAAAAAGAATGCACCTCTGGCATGGACACCCAGCAAAGCACAGGCAGCTGTATTCACTTGTAAAGGCTCCAGTTTTTCAAACCTGAGCCAGGAGTATGATAGGAGATGAGAAGAGTTGCCAATACCTTTGATTCTTCTTTCCTTGGACACAAGCCAGGGCCTTCAGGTACCCAGGCTTCTGGGTTCAGGTGGATGCTGCATACCACCAGGGGGCAGCATTCATTCACAACCTCTGCTGAAAAGACAGGATGCCCAGGAACAGGAAGTGGGAACAAGAACATATCCAAAAGAGAAACATCCCATCCCACCTGTTCCCTTGCCTGCCAAGCCCAGGGCTTGGGCCCCTACCCTAACCATCCCAGGCAATTCCAGGCAACCAGTGTAAGATATCTCAAGTTCTGACACAATCTCTATCTTCTTCTAGCCAACCTAACACTTCAATCTAAATTAAGCACATGTGTGTATGTCTTCCTTTTTACCAAACAATATATCACTTCAAGTACACCTCACACATTTATAATGAAAGTTTCTGCATTTTCTTTTTATTTACATAAATTTAGTATTTGCAGAGAAATTTTGTGTAGGTATTAACCAACAAATGGAATGGGAAACTTTATGCATTAAATCATGCATATTATCATACAAGTTAGCACTAGCCTTGGCAAGCACAGAAAGCAGCTCCCTTTTATCCCTCTAGGCATGTTCCTGGGCTGAAGGCTGGGATGGCAAGATGGCCATCCTCTGATTTTGTGTTGGGGAAAAGCACTCAAGTGGTACTTTCCTCAGATGTGGCATATTCTGTATCATTTGCTCCCTGATATTTTCAGCATTTTCTCCTACATCTACTTCTTGGCTCAGGTAGGCGGCTCATTTCTTCCCCCTCCCCTCTAAAGTCTCAATATGTAGCCCAGGCTGGCCCCCAACTTGCCACAATCTTCCTGCCTCAGGCTTCCAAGTGCTGGGATTACAGGCGTGGTGTACTACATCCAGATGCAGCTCAACATCTTTTCAACATACTCCAAGGAGTTTGCTGGGATCTGCTTAACATTCCAATGTTTGGCTAAGAAACAACTGATTTCAAACAATTTTTTATACTTCTTTTCTTCCTTTTTCCCTTTTATTTTTCTTGAGATTGCCTTGAGTAGCTCTGAACTCAAACTCAAGAACTTCCATTTCTGAAGGTGGGGATTTTAAGCGCAGGCCAGCAAGTCCAGCTTGTCTTTGATGAACCTTTATTTCCATTTCACTATACTCTCCGATAACTGTTTCACTTTATTTCTTTTTATTTTAAATTCATTGATTGTCCTTCTGAGTCTGGGTTACCTCACTCAGGGTGATATTTTCTAGTTCCATCCATTTGCCTGCAAATTTCATGATGTCATTTTTTTTCCTGCTGAAGAGTATCCCATTGTGTATATGTACCACATTTTCTTAATCCATTCTTTGGTTGAGGGGCATCTAGGTTGTTTCCAGGTTCTGGCTATTATGAATAATGCTGATATGAACATAGTTGAGCATGTGTTCTTGTCGCATGATTGAACTTTCCTTGGGTATATGCCCAAGAGTAAAGTTTTTTTGTTCATTTTACATACCAATTCCTGTTCCCCCTCTTTCCCTTTCTCCTGCCCTCTAACTCCCTCAATCCCACACCCATCCACTCCTCAGAGCGGTTAAGGCCTCCCTTGGGGAGTAACAAAATCTGGCATACTAAGTTGAGGCAGAATCAAGCCCTTCCGCCCCTCCTCCGATATTTATAAGAAGGCTTGCCACTACCAAATCTGTGTACTATTGAAACTGATATTTTCCTCTCTCCTTTCAGATTCCTAACTGCCCACTTTGTGGTTGGACCTTGCATGGCAAATACATTGTAATTTGAAGGGTAGGGACATAAGCTCCAACTCTGATATTTAAATTTATTTGGATTTTTCTCAGTGGTCCCTAAAGGTCAACATTTTTGCCTCATAATTGTATGTTTTGTTACAAGCCAATTCAACCACACATGAACCAAACAGGTCTAACATGATTTTGCTGGCCAAAGGCCAGCTAGACTCAGCTACACTGTCTTTCACCTCACAAGATTTGAATAATCCTTGTAGTGGTTCCAAAGTGGCTGGGGTTTTCTGCTTCCGGGTCCACTGGCACTTATGAAGTACGAGTACTCTGGGCTGTATCGGTGACTTATGCCTCAGATGTTGGTGCGTAAATTAAAAATTCAGGAAGCCATTTTCCTGATGCAAACATCAAAGTTAAATTCCATCTGGACAGGGGCTGATTATTAGAAAGAATACCCAGGAAAGCTCTTATTTCTGTGGCTTACCTCATAAAAATAGACATCATGGCATTATTTTTTTCCAAACCAAAGCATTAAGGTGGGAAAAGATAGTTAAATAAACTTTTTCTTTATTGTTGACATGACTAGAGAGATATCTGACCTGATTAGGATTTTATAAAGAATTTTGTATGGAATCCTTACAACAATCCGGTAAAACAAGTACCATGTCCTTGTTCTCGTTTTACATATGAGAAAGTTGAGAAGCAGATTGCTTAAGTAATTGGTCCACAGTTGTTAGTAAGTTACAGCACTGAGAATCCCATGAAGGCTCCTACTACTATAGAAAGTGAATTTATGACCATTCCTATATAGTTCAGATATATTTTTATCTAATAAGGCAGACATACTAGGTGTGTATGTATGCATGCATGCATGTATGTTTTCTTGAGACAAGGTCTGTCTATGTGGCCCATTCTTCCCTTGAACTCTTGATCTTCCTGCTTCAGCCTCCTGAGTTCTGGGATTACAGGCATGTGTAACCACACAAGGAGAAATGGAATCTTTTGGGAAAGTGATTTCATATCCACTTATGGAAGAAGAAATCGAGGACTAGAATATTGTCCTAAATCGTTAACTTGAATATTCCTACACAAAGGAATACAGGCAAAGGAGACAGTAAATAACCTGTTCATTGATGTAGTACAGGGAACTTCCGACTGGTCTGTCTTGAACGCCAGTCAGTTATATTAGTGAGGAATTGAGTTAACTACTTCACGTTAGTTTGTAAGACGCAACCCTTCTATACCCTACCCACTTTAACCCTTCTGTCTGAATTATGGATTTCATTCTTTGCAGTCATTTTTCTTTTCTTGTTCTACTTTTTTTTGAGACAGGGTCTCACTGTGTAACTCTGGCTGTCCTGGAACTTATTACGTAGACCAGGCTGGCATTGAACACACAGAGCTCTGCCTCCTTCTGACTCTCCAGTGCTGGGATTAAAAATGTGTGCCATCATGACAGGCTCCTTTCTTTCTTCTTTAACCCTAATTTCAAACTTTAAATAAAGAGCAGAAACTCCTGCACCCCAACCTCCAACCTCTTAACCTTTTCTTTTCAAGTCATGAATTTTCTTCTTTGCAGCTGTTTCTGTTCTCATACCCAATCTCAAGGAAATCCAAGGCAACACCTAATAATAAACATACTGAAGACTCTTTACATAGATCATTAGTTCTCAGTCAGGGAGAGGAGATTTTTTAAGGACCATTGTCTCCTTCCTCCACATATGTTTGTAAGTATATGGGAAAAACTTCAATGCTTGCAACTTGATGGTGATGTAGCGTTGCTGATATCTTTTGGGCAGGAGCCAGAAATGTGCCTGAATATCATATGCAAACATGCACATGAGAATCCCTTCCATAGAATAGCCAGGGGTGAAGTGAAAACATTATGAGGGACTAATATATAACATTGTTAGTATGGTTATATGTTGTATACTAAACTTTGCTGAAAGTGAATCTGAAGTATCCTTACTGAGCAACACACACACACACACACACACACACACACACACACACACAGAGAGAGAGAGAGAGAGAGAGAGAGAGAGAGAGAGAGAGAGAGAGAGAGAGAGAGAACTATATGTCTTAGTTATTCTATTCTGTGGTGTAATGAAATACTATTGATGGAATAATCTTGCTTTATTTTATTTTTATTATAATTATTTGAATTAGGTATTTTATAATGAACAGAAATTTGTGATTTATTAGTTCACAGCTATGGAGGTTGTAAAGTTTAAGATTAGGGGGAGTCAAAATCTTATGAAGGTATTATTGATGGATCAGACATGGTGGAAGAAGAGGAAACAAGGCCAAATTAATCCTTTGAAGAGCCTAGTCCCATAAGAATGTCATTAATTAATTTATGATTACTGAGACTTCCTGACCCAACCTCTTCTTACAGGTCTCACCTAATTGCATTGGAGTTTATGTTTCCTACATGTGAACTTTGGAAGCCATATTGGAACCATTGCACTTACCATCACGCTCTACCTCTGGAGCTCATTTACCTGCAATTCTTGTCTAAAGGTCAATTCACAGGGAAAAATCCTGAGAGAAATTTCCTAATGGAATTCTCCTGATCTAATCACCCTTTTAATTTTCAACTTCTCAACACTGATAGTGTGGGGTTTAAGTTTCCAATACATGAATTTTGAAGGACATGTTGAACATTAGCATTATATGAGGTGTTGAATTTGTTGATTGACTTGTGAAGTAATCATTTTACAGTGCTGTACACTTCAAATATGTGTGCCCTTTCTCATCATACCTCAATAAAACTGAAAATTATTTTAATCAACTAATAAATGGAAAATAGCCCAAATATCAGTAATGCTAGTATTGAGACAGTCTCTTGGAGGGATAATTATGAATTACATCACAAAATGGTTTTATATGAAATTCTCCAGGACAATACCAGTTCTGTAACTAGGCTGCTCTCTTGTAAATTCCAACAGCTTTAGTGCACCTAAGATGACTTCTGTGAACAAAAAGAGCTGTCTCAAAGACTGTTTCACAAACATTTATAGGATTCTCAAACAAGTAGTTAATAATAATTTATTCAAATAAACAAGAAGCAAACAACTGAACAACAAACCACTCCTTACAAGTGAGGAGGAGGAAGGGAGATGCTCTGTAAGGAGATGATTCATGCATTACATTAATTATGACCTCATCTTTACTATACCATGCCCTGACGTACAGATAGACAAATTCTTCCTCCAGATATTTATGAGAACTCTTTAGATATCAGTGAGTTGTGGCAAAGGTATCTGTGGAGAAATAGTCCTACTTAATGCTGTAAAATAAGAAAGTGCACATCTAAAGATAGACCTAATAAAAAACATGGAAGTTGGGGCTACTGGGTATAAGTCATCTCATCCTTTCCACAGCAGCTTTAACATATTTTGGATAGGTGGACTGGGTCATTAGGTGACTAGACTGCTCATGTCCCTAGTTTATCTTTAGAATATTTCTGGAGTATTATTGGCCCATGGAAGAAAGGTTTTGGCTAAATATCAAACAAAACATGGTATGATATGTTGGAAGAAGAGTAAATTTTTGATCATAGGGTATAATATCTGTTTTACATTTTTTATTATAAAGTAAGGCTTCCACTGTGCAGATATGACTATCCTGAAACTCACTCTGAAGACCATGCTGGCTTTGAACTCACAAAGATCTACCTGCCTCTGCCTCCCAAGTGCTAGCATTAGAGGGGTCTGTTGCCATGTCCTTCTATCTGCTGTAACCTAGCTCTTCTATACTGAAGTCAAAAGACTTTTGTTGTAGGGCTTGATTGACTTGGATCTTACCAGGGACTCTGTAATTTTTATTGGACTAGAGTTACTTAGCTTCTCTAAGAATCTGTTACACCAACAACAAAACAGTGTATTGAGAATTCCACCTAACAGCCTTGGGGAGATTAAATGGAGTTATGCATGTGAATTGAGAAGCACTGCTCTTTAGTATTTGTTACCACTCAGGGAAACTCAATTTACCAAACCTAGTGCACAGAACTTAAGCCATTACCCTTTTCATAATTTTTGGCAGTCTGTCTTACATGCTGGGATCACAATAGCCATTTGTAAAGATTTTCACAGTAAAATTTGGGCTGTAGTTGTTATTATATTTTTGGAAAATTTAGAGTGTGTGTGTAGTTGTCCAGTATTATAACTAAGAGACATTAGATACAAAACTACTATTTAGAGTTCATGGTCACAGCAAAAGCTTATTTTCCATAAATATAGAGAGAGATGCAGAAAACCTTTATGGTCCTGAGTAGTAAATTGGATTAAGTATGGGATGCCTACCAATTGATATAATACTTATAAATTTGAGATATGGTCAAGATTTCTCCAAACTGTACTGAAAATATTGCCCCATAGTTTTCATATGTGATGAATAGTCAATGTACTTTGATAGGCATTTTTGGTGGTGGGAATTTCCACAACTTGGGATGGTAATTGACATTTATGTTTGAAACCTTAAAATAATCACATATTTTTATAATTAATTAAATTTATAAGAATGCATGTTGAGGAAATAATCAATAGAAATTTTAAAAAGATAATGATTTAAATATTATAACAATTGAGAAAATGAAAGATTTCTAGATTAGTAAAAATAATTCAAGTGAATTATGTTATACACATCTGATTGAATTCTTTAAATCCACTTTAAAATATCAAAAGCTTCAAACCAGAACTCTCAGTCGGTCTAAATTTGTAATCTAAGCTACTTAAAAGGCTGAAGCAGGAGAATCACAAGTTCAAGGCCAGCCTAGGCAACTTAGAGAGCCCTTTTCCAAAAGAAAAGGTAAAAATAAATTCTTGGGGATATAGCACAGTGGTGGGGTTCTTGTCTAGCATATATAAGGGCATAAATTCAATTCCCACAACTACAAAAAGGCTCAAAGAATAATACTAAGTAAAAAATGATTCCTAAGACATTTTTACAATTTCAATTTTGTATAAGTATATGTGTATATACTAAATACTAGTGGGGATATTTAGGTGAAGAGGTTACAGAGGGTTTTGTTTTACTCTGAGCTTTGCTTTATTAAAATATAAACAAAAAGATAACTTTAATAGTATGTAATGCACATACTATATGCTATGAAGCACTGCCAGGCTGTTTTAAAACTTCATTATACAAGTATGTTTCAAGACTAATACCCATGTTTCCCTGTTGCCAACAATTAAAAGTTTTCCTGTATGTTTGGTGTTAAAATAGTTTAGTCAAGCATTTTGAATGTAGAAGCTTGAGAGACATTGCAACAGAAACTGAAAGATACATACTTGGAAAATCCAGTTGATAGTTAGATTGTTTGAATATGAAATGTTTTTCCTCCACTAAGTACTCAGGAATAAGCTTTATATTGGATCTCAATCTTTAGTCTAGGTTGACCAACAATGGCTTCAGACTCACAGCAATCCCTCTGCCTTGTGTAGGATTCCAGGCATGAGCTATCATGTCTGCCTTGGTACATTTAATAAAAACTGAGTTTTCCCATAGTACTGAGTGGTAGGCCTGTTGCTCATTAGGAAGGAAGAGGGCATGCATAGGTCCTGCATAAGTTCAAAACACACAAAATCCCAGCACTGAGAAAAGAAAGTGGACATATGTCCCACCCTTAACCAAGAAGCTATTTGCAATTGATATCTTCTGTGAAAGGGAAAATCAGCTTTTTTTCCAGTGGAGTGTCACCGGGTGTATTATCCATACTCCAGGACAGGCTCCAAGCTCAGAAGTAGTTGGCTAACACAAAATGGACTACGTGGTTTGGTGTGTGTGTGTGTGTGTGTGTGTGTGTGTGTGTGTGTGTGTGTGTGCATTTTTGTTTTGTTATTTTTTACATTATTTGTTTTTGTTTGTTTGGGGTTTTGGCCTTAGAGAGAGGGAAAGACTATAATTTGGTGGGTAGGGAGTTGAAGAGGATCTGGGAGGAGTTGGGGTAGGGGAACCAATATGATCAAAATATATGATATGAAATCAAATTTTAATAAAACAGTAATAAGTTTCCAAACAATGTTATGGTGAGGAAACAGAAGAATTAGACGGATAGATTCTAGGGTATTCTGTTACTTAGAACTGCACACATCAGCCTCATTCTTCCTAGGGACATCAGAAAGTGGACTGGTATAATTTGAACTTCTGTTTCTAATCATTGCCGCCACCCCCCCTTCCACCCTCCCCCCATGGTTACATGCACGGATAGCTCTACAGGGGCAAGAACATCAAATACATAAAGAACTACAAGATTATCCCAGGAATGGGCTCAGGGTATCTGTCTAGTTCATAAGGACCTACTTGTGTATCCTTCCATTGCGCTGCATTATTGTTTGTTTCCATGTCCCTTTCACATTTTGCTCTGCCAGAACATACACGAATGTAGGATAAAATGTTGGTTCAAAATGAAGTTATATCATATAGTTTTACATATGAAACATGTATGTAAAATTAATAATCTAATTACCTGAAGAAAATTCATTTTTACTGTTTCAGCATAATAACTTCTAATTTTTTTCAATGTATCTGTGTATATGTTTCTAATTTTCTTTTCCTTCATTTCATGTCATTTTTGACATATCATCTCTTGTATCTGTACAGACCTGGAACTTGGCATGTAACTGAGGATGACCTTGGACTTCTGATCCTCCTGCCTCCACTTCTACCTCTCTTTCAAAAGAAAACATAAAGGGGGCTGGGGCATAGCACAGTAGGGTCTACAGTTACTCTTTTTTAAGTTTTTAAAAAATATTTAATTTTTATGTGTTTGGGTGTTTTGTCTGTATGTATGCCTGTGCACCACATACATGTGTGGTGCCAAAGGAGACCAGAAGAGGGTGCTGGATCCTCAGAACTGGAGTTACAGATGGTGATGAGCTGCCACATCAGTGCTGGGAATCTAACCCAGGTCCTTCAGCTGAGCAACCAGTGCTTAACTGCTGAGCCATCTCTCCAGTCCTAGAGTTTCTCTTTACTGTGAGAGATTCTCAGACACAGTAAGGTATAGAATGGACACTGCATACAAACCGGACTTGAAATAGTGCTGGATGGTTAGGGTCAAGGTGTAGATGTCCCCTGCAAATTTTATGTGGAAATTTCCTTGACATTGTGGTGTTATTGGTCGGTGGGTGATTTGCTCTGGAGTGTTCTGCCCTCATGAATACTTGAATGCTGTTATTATTGCAAGTGGAGACCTGATTAAAAAGATTAGTTCTTCCTGGTTCCCTCTCTGTCTTGTACAGGCTCTCTTGCCTTTCAGCCATTTTAGGATGCAGCAAACTCCAGCGGCCACACTTTAGAACTTCTCAGCCATCAAAACTCATAAGGTGAACAAAATACTATGAGCTACAATTGATCTAGTTTGTGATATTCTGTTTTAAGTGAAGAACATGAACTAAGATGGGTACCTCAGAAAATTGGCAGGAGATTCCTTTTCTTGATAGGAATTCTAAAGGTTCATTCTTAGCCACAGGGTAAAATATGAATTTAATCATCTATTCTTAAGCTCAGCAATGTGCAAGTAGTTTTTGACATTTTTTCAAGGTAATGGGGGGTATGTAAGTGAAGAAAACAAGGTTCCTCACCAAACTAATTCCATGGCAGTATCCCAACCATTTCTTTTACCTTTACCCCTATTCAACAAATTTTAGATATCTTTTGACTGGCGTTGTGTTATTTTATGAGAATTGTTGCCTGGTTATAGTGATGTTTCCTAAACCCCAATATTTTCTGTCCAAGCTTTTTCTTAATCTCCTGTGAAGATCTAAGTATTTTATTCACTTAAACACTTAAATCTGTATTCCATTTTTCTGCTTGATTATTCAATGTCTTGCTTGATAACTTAATACTTCCCAGGAAAGACTACAAGTTCCTTATAGACATAGTGCCTAGTATAGTGAGTATGTCAGAACCTTGCATTACCACAATGATGAAATTCCGTATATTTTTTTTCTGTTTTGAATGAAACTTGCCCACGGAGACTCTACTACAGAAGTTCTGAAAGTCTTCATGCTAGTCTATTTACAAGAGTAAGACCGAATTCCTGGAGGCAAAAGGCCCATAGAGACAAGAAATCTGAGTGTATTTTTGGCATTGCTACTCAATATAAAGGACTTGAAATATTTTATTTTAAATTATGTGTATATATGTGTGTCTGTGTATAGGTATGTGTATGTGCAGGTGTCCTAGGAGTCCAGAAGAGAGTGCTGGATTCCCCTGAGGCTGGAGTTACAGGTGGTTGTGAGCAATGTGACTCGGGTGCTAAGAACCAAGCTGTGGTCCTCAGGAAGAACAGCAAGTAAGCTCAGTTAGTGAGCCATCGTCTAGCACTTGAGGAGAGGACTTTTGAAAACACAGCACCATGTAGAATACTAGACTCCTTGTTCTTTCGGTTCTCCCTGTGGAAAAGGAGACACTGACCACTTTGCTGTATATTTCATGGTGTTATTAGGAAGAGCATATGAGAATTTATATGGTAAAATGTGTTATAGTTTTTTTTTTTCCTTTCTTCTTGGTATTTCAAAGCCAAGCAAGGGTAAAGGGAACTGCAAGATAAAAACTTTCCTGGATAAAAGGAGATATTGGCATGTTTTTGTTTTGACCACTGCTTACCTAATAGGACCTTTTAGTTCTCCTCTATGGCTAATTAAAAAACAAAGGAAAATATTAGATGGCAGAATAAAGAATGGGGGTGTCAGCAGAACAGCCCGAACTTGAGCTTGGCATCAAAAGCACGCACATGTTTCCTATTGGCCCAGTAGATTACCAAAGGGAGCCAGGATTCAGTTTTCTAGCTAATATGTAACCCAAGAGGGATGCCAATCGATGAACGTGTTCTCAGCAGTCAGAGATTCTCTGGAAGACTATAAGATGAGGAAGCTTAAAGAGTTCACAATGTTTCAAAGAGTTCACAATGTTTTCAAACACAAGTTTGTTTTGTGCTCTATCTCCAGCCCAAGAGGTTGAAAGTTGATGTCCTAGAACAATGCAACAGAAGCTACATGCTTACACACCTCCCAAAATTTCCTGTGCACCAATAATTTGAACATTTGTCACGCAGTGGGCATTGAGGAGCAGCCATTCATAGCCAGTGATTTGGTGACAGTTGAGCGCAGGTTGTACCAATAACTCTTCCTATCTCTGACCCTGCAGAGGAGAAAGAGTCTCTCAAAAGACAATTAAGAAATCAAAGAGAAATTTGTATTCCCTTACTTTGCCAAGGTCCTTGAAGTGAACTGTAGCAGTAGCTGTGGGTTAGCAGGACAAACAGTGAACTGCATTCACTTAAAATTTTAGGTTTTTATTTTAATATTTTGCTTTGAAAATTAATATCTCATCATCAACAGCATCATCAGCATCATCAACATCATCATCATTGTGTATGTACTGTACGTGTGTAGATGAGAGGACAGTCTCTGGGAGTCAGTTCTCTACTTCCACCACTGGCCCAGGGATTGACCCTGAGTCCCCTCAAACTTGAGTAGCAGGTACCTCTACCCTATGTGTCATCTCGCTGACCTGGATAGATATTTTAATACTAGGTGATGCTAGGCTAAACTTTTCTTGTTTTTTTTTCTTAAACCTTTTTGTTATTGTTGTTGATACAGGGTCTCATATGCAGCTCAGGCTAGCCTCAAATTCACAGAGGGAAGCCCAGCTACCCTTCCCAAGTGCTTGGATTAAATGTATGCACCACCACGTCTGGCTACTTAGTATTTTTTATTGATTTATAAGAATTGCCCATGTTGGCCACACGATAGTGGCACATGCCTTTAATCCCAGCACTTGGGAGGCAGAGCCACGTGGATGGATCTCTGTGAGTTGAAGGCCAGCCTGGTTTACAGAGTGAGATCCAGGACAGGCAACAAAACTACACAAAGAAAAACTGTCTTGAAAAACCAAAAAAAAAAAAAAAATCACCTTTACAGAGTTACCTTCTGATTTTAGAAAGAACCGGTGTAGAATTAGATATCACTAGCTAGTGTTTTGTTTCAAACTTTCTCTGGCATGCTAGCCTTCATATTTGTAGGAGGGCATTGTGTGAATTCTCCATCCATTTATTCATTGATATAGCACTTTCTCTGACAGTAAGATCTAGGTAACAGAGTCTCTCTCTCTCTCTCTCTCTCTCTCTCTCTCTCTCTCTCTCTCTCTCTCTCTCTGTGTGTGTGTGTGTGTGTGTACTCATGCACATGTGCATGTGCTCATACATGTGTGCGTGAGACACTATGAATATATGGAAGTTAGAAGACAGAAGTATGTTCTTTCCTTATTGCCAGGTAGGTCCCGGGGATATAATTGAGGACATCGGGCCTGTTGGCAAGCACCTTCACCCTCTAAGACATGTCACCAGCTCCACTTCTGTCTTCCTTCTAATTTCAAACACACAGTTCACAGATGTGTTTTGTTCATCAGTTGATAAGATAGACCCAAAAGGAGACAAAATATTCGTCTTCCATTACACAATGTCTTGGAAGTGAATTCTTTTAATAAAATACTTATATTTATGTATGTGTTTGTGTCTTCTTCTTTGGGTGTGCAACTTGCATGTACAGGTGCCCTAGAAGGTGAAAACAAGGCATTGAATCTTCTGGAGTTGGAGTTACAGGGAGTTGTGAGCTGCCTAATATGGGTTCTGAGAAGCGAACCTGTGTCATCTGAGAACAAGTCCTCTTAACTGCTGAGCCATCTCTCTTGTCCCAGAGAGTGAATTCTTCACACCTGTTTTGCTTTCCTTTGCTTTGGTAGTAAAGTCATTAAGTGGCCTACCTGAGTCACATTTTTGTTTGTTTTGAAATAGAGTGCCCTGTAACCCAGACAGGGCTTGAACTCATGTAGCCAAGGATGATATTAAACTCCCGCTCCTGGTGCCTCACTCTCTCTGTACTACCACACACAGCTCTTAGTCAGATGACATAAATTTGCTGAGCTGCACTGGGCACTAGTGCTTAGAATACAAGGAGGCTTAAGACAGTCTTCTTGCACTCAAAGGACACAATTTCACACGAATGTAGCGTAGTATAGGAATACAGAAGAGAAGCATCTAAATAGAGTCTGTTGTAATACAGAAGGAAACTCTGTGCAAAGGTCCAGAGAAGATGACACCTAATCATGAGTTTAAAGGATGATTGAGTAGTAGTTCATCAAATATGCAAGAGGATGGGAATTTCCCAGAAGAAAAATAATTAACGCAAGTGAAGTCACATAGGTGAGAAACACCGTGTACAGAATAGGACACACAAGCTTAAGAGTTAGTGTCAAAGACTGGCAAGAGATGATATCATGCACATATGTAGTAGGCTACTTTAATGTTTTCAATACTGAAATTTATTAAAATATTAGGATTTTTGCTATTATATAAATTAATTTTAAAAATTCATTTTACATTTTTTCAAAAGGTTCAATAATATTTTACAAACTTCTATTTTAAGGTATTTTAATTTTTTCACTACTAAAATTTATTAGAATAATATGATTCTTTGCTATTCTAAACGTTAATTTTAAAAATTCATTTTACATTAGTTCAATATGTTAAGTAAATATATGCCTGTATTTTTTGCATTATATATTTTAAATATTTATTTATATCTTATTTAATTTTTAAATTTTTAGAAATGTAAATAAAATCACATCCTTTCCTTTCTAGTTTCCATCCCCTCCATATCCTCTCCTCCTGGATGCCTCTCCAATTTATGATCTCTTTTCCTTAATTATTGCATAAACACACACACACACACACACACACACACACACACAAATACAATCTTCCCAGTGTATTTAGTGTTGCTTGTATATGTACATGATTTTAGAGCTGACCATTTGATATTGGTAACCAGTTAAAAGGGTTATCCCTGGGGAAGACTAATTCTTTAGCCATCTATAGTTCTTTGTTTAGGGTGGAACCCTATGAGATTTCCCCCTTCAAGTTAGCATATTGATTGGTATTGCCATATTGTTGAAGTATCATGGGTGAAGCTTCCCTTTCATTTCTGGTTCCAACAATCTTTCCTCCTCTTCTTAATGATGCTCCCTGAGCCTTAGGTGCAGGAGTTGGTGTGTGGTGTGGTGTGTGTGTGTGTGTGTGTGTGTGTGTGTGTGTGTGTGTGTATCTTAGGGCTAGACACCCCACAATCACTTGTTCTCTGAAGCTGAGTGGTTGTGGTTTTCTGCAATGGTCTCTCTCTGTTGCAAAGAGAAGCTTTTTTTGGTGAGGGGTGAGAGCTACACTTTTTTGTAGTAAGTGGGATTCACTTAGGAATTGTACTGATTTAGTCAAGTGGTGGTACTGCATTCTCCTCTATGATGCATGAACTCATTAGCCCCAGCTAATTTCCGAGCTTTCAAGGACCAGGCATGATTTCCGTGCTGTTGAGTAGGCCTAAGTCTAATTAGAGAGCTGTTGGTGCGGTTTCAGCAGCATCGGTGGAACGTACGTGTTGGAGAGTTCTGATGACGAATTTTTAGACAATAACAGATTCTTGAGCTGAGCCATCAGTATGGTTGGAAATTGAAGGGAAGTACGCATTTCTGTTCGAAGTACAGTGGCTTCCACAAGAGTTGAGATGTGGTCAGAGGGATGGTGTGACTACAAGCGATTTCCAGGAAAACAAGCGCAGGGATGGTATGAGTACAAGCGACTTCCAAGAAAACAAGCACAGGGATGGTGTGACTACAAGAGACTTCCAAGAAAAGAAGCGCCTCCTTGGAGCCATCCCGGTGATGGCAACCATAGATTAATTAATGTGCCAAAGAGACCGCCTCTGGGAGACAAGAGATCATCTCTGCTAGCCAGACCCAACGAAGCAGGCTACGGTAGATACTACTGGCACGTTGATTGGCAAGAATGGGACGAGGGCCGCTGTTTTACTCAGGATCCAAGAAGAGCCCCACCCTACAAAAGAGGCCATTATGGCTACCGATGGTCAAGAGATGAGTATTCCACAAGCCAACAGCCTCAATACAGGGCCATGAGAAACGGCTTTAGAAGAAAACGTTTCTATTCTTCCCATTATTCAAGACAACGCTCTCCCCATAAACGGGGCACTGCTTTTATGAGAGAATCACGTGTGGGTGGGAAGGACTCCCTACACAGCAGATTTGGATCCAGTCTCAGCAGTAGAAGCAGGATGCGCTCCTTCCATCAGTCTCGACGTAGATGTAAAGAGAGAGCCATCCAGTTTTTGAAAACATCAAGAGATACTGTGCCCTCAAGTTCTTCATCCAAGGTGTTAAAAAGCCCCAGCCGGCTGACTGAGAAGGAACAGGCTGATGCTGCAAGCAAGAGGGCTAATGAAAATCCCAAGCAGTCAGAAGAAAATAACTTGGCTGAAATTTCGGAGTTTGAGACCGGATCCAAGGAACCATTTCGTATCAACCAGACAGAAGAACCCGAGTCAAACACAACAGCTGGCCCAGAATTGTGTGAAGACAGCCAGCTTAGCATTCGCTCAAAAGCGATCGCATCAAAAATCACTGAGATTGAGAAGGTTTACCGACAAGTCTGTGAAGTTTTCGGGATGGTGGTGGAAAGGCTGGTTGAAAAGGATCGTTCGTTAGAAAGATCTATACAGTTTGCAATGAAGCAGAGTTTGCATGAAATAGGTGAGCAACGTGTTGAAGAACTCAAGCATTTCATTATGGAGTATGATAATTCTACTCCAGATTTTGGAGACCCTTTTTAGGAGAATTAGGGCTCGGTTCAAAAATTGTGTAAAAGCTTCTAGATTTGTCCCTTTGGATTTTTAAAATCCTTACTATTTTGTGATGAAGAGAAATACTTTATGATAACTGACCACGTTGCTAGTATCAAATAAACATCTACAATATCTTTTAATGTCTCTTAATTAGAATGTTTTCCCTATGTGTAGAATCTTCTAATCCATCTTCATACATCTTCTCCCTCCCAAAAATAATGCTCAATTAACTTTTTAATGTTTGAAAAAGCAGTTCTGGAGAGCAGCTCTCTGTACTTAACTCATGTTCAATAGTCTTCCATGGTGTGCTGGTCTCAGGAGTTTAATTTGTAGTTAGCGATCATTCCAGGTTGCATCATAGGCATTGTTAGCATTTTGAGTTGAGTTTGTCTGCTGCCTGCTTTTCTTCTGCTTTGCAACCTTCGGGGATGTCAAAATATGTTGTCTTAAGGAAGTAGAACTTAGCTGTCTTGCAATATTTGCTTTGAGAATAATTCTTCTTTAGTATAGGAAAGAAGCACTTAAAACATCTCTAAAGGACACATTAAAACAAAACCTTCTTCTCAAGTCATTGAACTTAGTGTGTCTCTTCTATGAAGTGAGGCTCCTAATTGCTCTCTCTGATCAACATTGTAGATAAGACTGATAGGAGGGGTAACCTGAAATGTAAGATGCATTTTAACTTGAAATTTCTCAGAAACCCTTCTGGTGGCGATAATAAAAAAAAAAAAAAAATTAGACTATACAACAACCTGGAGTTTTGTTTTAGGCCTGTTCTTTATCAAAGAGGGTACTGACATGCTTGTGATAAATGACAGATTTGTCTGTTAATTTCTGTGATCTAAGTTCTGTAGACTTAGAGAATCTCCCTCTTCACAATGTTATCACAGAAAAAAAGGCAGAATAAGAATCCACCACAGGGATTGGACTCTAAAAAGGCAGTTCATGAGCTAAGAAACAAGGAAGACCCTAAGAGGGATGCATGGATCACCTTGGGAAGGGGAAACAGAGGATATCTACACGAGTAAACTGGGGATGGGGGTCAATCAGGGAGAGGAGATGGGCAATCAATACATGGTCAACCTGAGGGAGGGATAGAGTAGGAGAGTGATGAAAGAGATCTTGATAGAGGAAATTATTATGGGGCTAGGGAGAAACCTGGTGCTAGGGAAACTACTTGGAATAGTGTAGAAGGTGCCCGAACTGGCCTACCCTGGTAATCAGATCAGTGAATATCCAAACTGTCATCACAGAGACTTCATCCAGTAACTGATGGAAGCAGGTGCAGAGATCCACAATCAAGCACCAGGCAGAGCTCCAGGAGCCAGTTGAAGAGAGGGAATAGGTATTATTTGAGCAAGGGGGGGTCAAGATCATGATGGGGACATCTACAGAGACAACTGGACCAAGGTCGTGGAAACTCACAAACTTTAGACCAACAGCTGTGGAGCTTGCATGGGACTATACTACCCTCTTCATGTAGGAGAAAGTTGTTTAGTTTGGTCTCTTTGAGAGGCCCCTGGCAGTGGAGTCCGAATCTATCCCTGGTGCATGATCTGGATTTCTGGATCCCATTACCTGTGGTAGGACACCTTGCTCACCCTTGATGCATGGGGGAGGGGCTTGGTCCTGCCTCAACTGAATGTACCAGGCGTTGCTGTTCCCCCATGGAAGGACTAACCCTTTTGGAGGAGGGGATTGGGAGAGGGTTGGGGGGGGGGAAGAAGAGGGGAGATAGAAGGATCAGTGTTTGGTATGTAAAATGAATTAAAACATTTAAAAATAAAGCTAGTTTATGTACCTGGGAAAAGTTCTGGTCCCATTCCCAGAAGTTGGGAATGGGGGATTGGGTGGGGGACGGGAGAAGGGGTAGGAAGGGGAACAGAGGTTGGTATATAAAATGAAAAAAAAATTGTTAATGAAAAAATTGAAATAAAAAACCGTGGTAGAAGACAGCAAGGCCAGCAGAGCTCCCCTCACCTTGTAAGTGAGCCAGTGAATAAGCGAAGAGACAATTAGGACATTCCATTCACTTCTTAATCCTTCCAAGCATAGCACTGAGCAACAATTCACAATTTGTAACTATAGGTACATTAAAAATCACAGTTTTAATTGCTGCCCATTTCCATTACCTTTTTTTTGTTTTTGTTTTTGTTTTATTTTGTTTTTTTTTTTTTTTTTGAGTCAGGGTTTTACAGTCTAGACGTAGCTAGAAAAAAACCATATTGTAAACCAGACTGGCCTCAAACTGACAGAGATCCCCCTGCCTCTGCCTCCTGCATGCTGGGATTGAAGACATGTGCCACCATCCTCAGTATTCTGTTGGTTATGGCCAAGAGGTGAGTGCTGCTGTTGCATACTTGTAGGCAGATTTTATTTTCCTTTGGACCTCCAGCTCATAATAAAAAAAAAATGACATGGAGATATACTATTAATTATGAAAAGCTCAGCCTATAGCTTAGGCTTGTCCCACAAGCTCTTATAACTTAAATCAACCCATTTATATCAATCTATGTTTTGCCTCATGGCTTTTTACCTCTCTTCCATCTTGTACCTCCTGCTCCCTTTCCATGTCCCCTGGTGTCTGTCACATGCCTAGATGGATCTCTCTTTCTCTCTTTCTGTCCAGAAAGGTCTGTCTAACCTCTTTCTGCCTAGCAATTGGTCATACAGCTCTTTATTAAAGTAATCAGTAGGCACCTTGACAAAGACACATATTCACAGTGTACAAAACAATTATTCCACAATGCATACTTATCGATATTTTGCCAAGCTGGTCATTGTGGTACTTTGGTGTCACAGCTGGGTAGGTGTATTTGTTCTTTCCTTCCCTTGGCTGCTTGCACAGCACCCAGTACTATGAAAACTAGTCCTCAGGGTGCAGACTTTCAGGTCAAATCCAGCTTGGATCCTTCCAGTCCTGTGTCTGAAGTACATGGTATTTTCAGCAAGAGACACTTACCTCCAACTTCTGTGAGACAGCCAAGTGCAATGTCAATATCCCATACTGTTTTGGGACTCTCAAATTGCCCTTACCAGCAACTCAAAAGGGAGTGTTTCATTCCTGGTACTGGGGATTTTGCTTGACAATCTATGGCTTTTTGCAGAAACATTGACAGCTCAGCTGGGGAAATTTTCATTTAAAGTACAGACATATACACAGAGACACACAGACACAATAACACACACACACACACACACACACACACACACACACACACACACAAGTAATTTTAGGTAAAAATGTGTTAGTTAGGGTTTCTGTTGATGTGATGAAGCACCATGACCCAAAAACAAGTTGAGGAGGAAAGTGTTTATTTGGCTTACACTTCGATATCACTTTTCATCATTGAACGAGGTCAGAACAGGAAACTGGAGGCAGGAGCTGATGCAAAGGCCATGAAGAAATACTACTTGCTCGCTTGCTCCCCATGGCTTACTCAGCCAACTTTCTTACAGATCCCAGGACCACCAGCCCAGGGATTGTACCACCCACAGTTTGCTGGGCCATACCCACCAATCACTAACTAAGAAAATGCCCTACAGGCTTGCCTACAGCCCAGTCTTATGGAGGCCTTTTCTCAGTTGAGGTTCCCTCCACTCAGATGATGCTACTTTGTGTAAAGTTGACACAAAAGTAGCCAGCACAATCACTGTGGCTTTTTTCAAGCATCCTTACTGTTATTTCCATCTCTCCCCCTCCATCCCCATTTGTATTGACCACCTTCTCTCCATTCCAATGAAAACCTCCCCTGTTTTCACTATTTCCCCTCACATCATTTGTGTATTGTTATTCCTCACTCTAGGGCTCCTTCCCACACCACTCCCCTCTATGCTACCACTTGACTTTCATAGTTTCTGCATTTACTCCAGGTTTCATAGTCACACCTGAAGTTTTGGAGGTAGGAATCACAGAAGAATGAGAACAAATGTGCCATTTGACTTTCTGTGTCTGGGTTAATTCACTTAATACAATATTTTCTAGTTCAATTTCTTTGCCTCTAGATTTCATTTTCTTTACAGATGAATAGTATTCCACAGTGTATATGTACTGCATTCTCATTACCCATTCATTAGTTGAAAACTACTTAGGTTATTTCCTTTTCCTAGTCTATGTGAACAGAGTGGCAATGAACAAGACTAAACAAGTATCTGGGGTAGGATGTCAAGAACTTTGGACACATGCCAAAGAACTGCATGGCTTGCTCATAAGGTACGTGTTTGCCTGCATGTGTGTTCACACTACATGCATGTCATGCCCACGGTGATCAGAAGAGGTATCAGATCTTCTGGAACTGGAGTTAAAGAATGTTGTCAGCCTCTAGGTAGGTTATGGGAATTGAAGCTTGGTCTACTGCAAGAGTAAAAGTGCTCTTTTTTTTTTTTTTTGGTTTTCTTTTCTTTTTTTTCAGGTTCTAAAACTTTTTATTAGCTGTTAGTATTACTGTATGGGTTTTTCATTTTGCTGACTTTTTTGTGTTTTCTTTTTTTCAAGAGAGAGTTTTTTCATGTAGCCCTGGCTTTTCTGGAACTCACTCTGGCTCTTTCAAATTCATGGCTCTAAATCAGAGAGAGCTATCTGCTTCTGCCTTCCAAGTGACGGAATTAAAGATATGGGCCACCACCACCCAGCCTTTGACAGGGTTTATTGTGCAGTACGTCACAACATATGAGTTTGGATTTACCTTTTGGTTTTTTGGTTTTTCAAGACAAGGTTTCTCTGTGTACTTTGGCACCTTTCCTGGTACTCACACTGTAGCCCAGGCTGGCCTCGAACTCACAGAGATCTGCCTGCCTCTGCCTCCCGAGTGCTGGGACTAAAGGCATGTGCCACTAAGGCCTGGCCTGTAAAAGTGCTCTTAACCACTGAGACATGAGCCATTTCTTATTGAGAGCCGCTGGTAGCAAAAGTTACAGAATGTTGTGAGCCTCTAGGTAGGTTATGGGAATTGAAGCTTGGTCCTCTGCAAGAGTAAAAGTGCTCTTAACTGCTGAGCCATGAGCCATTTCTCTGGCCTCCTCTTTGCATTTCCTTTATTAGTAATTACATATTTTATGAATATATTAATTTAGAGTTGGTTTTCTGATAGAAATACCAAATAAATCTGAGTGTCGAGTTTCAACAGTAGTTTGTCATTAAACCGAAAGTGCAATGTACATATTGTGAGGGACTAGCCTGTGACCTGGTGAGCTGAGGACACGGGAACTTTTCTTCTTAAAGTCCAAGCATGACCTAGAGCTTGGCTTCCAGTGAAATGAGTGTGCAAGCACGTCCATTTAACGACTGTGACTAAAATGGCAGGCACCACTTACACTCACATTCTCTTACTGAGACTTAGTTTAACGATTCCCCCCAATTGTGAGGTTACTGGGAAATTGCTACTCTGGAAAAGAAGCATAGTTCTTTCTCAACAGCAAACTAGCAAACTGTATGTTATTGTGAGTACTAGCATTATCACTTTTCTTTCTTTTTTTTCATTTTTGATGTGATGATTTCTATTTTTGTTTTATTTCTGTGATTTCCTCACTGTAGGTTTTAATGAAAGCAACAATTGTTTCACTGTTTTCTTCCTGATTTTAAAGGAAACAGTTCGATGTTTTCTTTTTAACTTTTTTTTTATTAAGAAATTTTTTTGTTCAATTTACATACCAATGTAATCATCCTCTTCCCCCTCCCACCCCTTCAGCCTCCCCTTCCCACCCCCATTCCCTCCTACAAGAAGGTAAGGCCTTGCATTGGGAGGTAAACCAAGCCCCTCCCTCTGCCTCAAGGCTGTGTGAGGTGTCCCATCATAGGTAATGGGCTCCAAAAAGCTGCTCATACACCAGGATTGGATTCTGATCCAACCGCCAGGGGGCTCCTTAAGCAGATCAAGATACACAGCTGTCTCACTTATGCCCAGAGTCCCATACAAGCTCTACAGCTTTTTGATCCAAATTTCACAGTTCCCACTATTTTGGTTTGATCATCTCTGCAGGTTTCCCCATCATGATCTTGATGCCCTTGCTCATAGAATCCCTCTTCTCTCTCTTTGACTGGACTTCTGGAGCTCTGCCTGGTGTTTGCTATGGATCTCTGCATCTGCTTCCATCAGTCACTGGAGAAAAGCTCTGTGATGACAGTGGGGTATGCACCAATCTGATCACTGGGGTAAGCTAGTTCAGTTCAGGTGCCCTCTCTACTATTTCTAGAAGTCCAAGCTGGAGTCATCCTTGGGGATTCCTGGGAACTTTCCTAGCACCAGGTTTCTCTCTATCCCCAATATGTCTCCCTCTATCATAATATCTCTTTCATTGCTTTCCCACTCCATCCCTGTTCTAGTTTGACCTTCTTGTTCCCTTATGTTCTTATCACCTATCCCCTACCCTCCATTGCTCTCCTCTCATCCACAGTTTATTCATGGAGATCTCATCTATTTCCCCTTCCCAGGGTGGTCCATGCGTCCCTCTTTGGGTCTTCCTTGTTAGCTAGCTTCTCTGGAGTTGTGGGCTGTTGTTTTCTAGTTCCATCCATTTGCCTGTAAATTTCATGATGTCATAGTTTCTCTCTGCTGAGTAGTAGTACTCTTTTGCGTATATGTACCACATTTTCTTAAACCATTCTTCAACTGAGTGGCATCTAGGTTGTTTCCATATTCTGGCTATTACAAATAATGCTGCTATGAACATAGTTGAGCATGTGTCCCTGTGGTATGATTGAGTGTTCTTGGGAATATGCCCAAGAGTGGTATAGCTGGGTCTTTGAGAAGAGTGAATCCCAGTTTTCTGAGAAACCTCCAAACTGATTTCCAAAGTGGCTGTACAAGTTTGCACTCCCATTAACAGTGGAGGACAGTTCCCCTTGCTCCACATCCTCTCCAACATAAGCTGTCATCAATGCTTTTGATCTTATTAATTCTGACAGGTGTAAGATGGTATGGTATTTTGTGAGTACAGGTTTTTTAAGTATGACCTGATGATTTTCTGGATTTCCTTGTTGTCAGCTGTTATGTCTCCCTTTTCATTTCTGATTTTGCTAATTTGGATGCTCTCTCTTGCTGCCTTTTGGTTAGTCTCGATAAGGGTTTGTCTATCTTGTAGATTTTCTTAAAGAACTAACTCTTCGTTTCATTGATTCTTAGTATTGTTCTCTTTGTTTCTATTTTATTGATTTCGGCTCTTAATTTGATTATTTCCTGGCATCTATTCCTCCTGGGTGACTTTGCTTCTTTTTGTTCTACAGATTTTAGGTGTGCTGTTAATTCATTAGTGTGAGTTTTCTCCAGCTTCTTTATGTGAGCATTTAGTGCCATGAATTTTCCTCTTAGCACTGCTTTCATAGTGTCCCATAATTGTGGGTATGTAGTACATTCATTTTCATTGAATTCTAGGAAGTCTTTAATTTTGTCTTTATTTCTTCCTTGACCCATTGGTTATTCAGTTGAGCATTATTCAGTTTCCATGAGATTGTAGGCTTTCTGTAATTTTTGTTGTTGTTGAAGTCTAACTTTAAGGCATGGTGGCCCAATAGAATACAGAGGTTATTGCAATTGTTTTGTATCTGTTGAGATTTGCTTTGTGCCCGAGTATGTGGTTGATTTTAGAGAAGGTGTCATGGGGTGTTAGGGTGCAACTTTCTGTAGATACCTTTTAAGTCCATTTGAGTCATAACATCTGTTAGATCCCTTATTTCTCTGTTAAGTTTCAATCTGGCAGATCTGTCCAGTGGTGAGAGTGGGGTGTTGAAGTCTCCCACTATTAATGTGTGGGGTTTGATGTGTGATTTAAGCTTTAGTAATGTTTCTTTAACATATGTGTATGCCCCTGAATTTGGGGCATAAATGTTCAGAATTGAAACTTCATCTGGTGGATTATTCCTGTGATGAGTATGTATTGTCCTTCCTAATATATTTCGATTGATTTATTTTGAATTCTATTTTGTTAGATATTAGGATAGCTACATTAGCTTGCTTCTCATGTCCATTTGATTGGAAAATGTTTTTCCAACCTTTTACTCTGAGGTAGTGTCTGTCTTTGAAGATGGGGTGTGATTCTTGTATGCGATAGAAGGATGTATCCTGTTTTCATATAATTCTGTTAGCCTGTGTCTTTTTATAGGTGAACTGAGTCCATTGATATTAAGGGATATTAATGACCAGTGATTGTTAATTCTTGCTATCTTTTGGTGGTAGTGTGTGTGTATTTCCCTTCTTTGGGATTTACTGCTGTGGGTTTATCTATTGCCTGTGTTTTCATGGGTGTATCTGACTTCCTTAGGTTGGAATTTTCCTTCTAGTTCTTTCTGTAGTGCTGGATTTGTGGATAGGGATTGTTTAAATCTGGTTTTGTCTTAGAATGTCTTATTCACTCTGTCTATGGTGACTGAAAATTTTGCTGGGTATATTAGTCTAGGCTGGCATCCCTGGTCTCTTAGTGTCTGTAAAATTTCTGTCTAGGACCTTCTGACTCCCAAAGTCTCCATTGAGAAGTCGGGTGTTATTCTGATGGGTCTGCCTTTGTGTGTTACTTGGCCTTTTTCCTTTGCAGCTCTTAATATTTTTTTCTTTACTCTGTATGTTCAGTGGTTTGATTATTATGTGGCAAGGGGTCTTTTTTTTTTTTTTCCGATCCAGTCTATTAGGTGTTCTAAAGCTTCTTGTATCTTCATAGGTATTTTCTTCTTTAAGTTGGCAAACTTGTCTTCCATGATTTTGTTGAATATATTTTCTTTGCCTTCTTCTGGCCCTGTTATTCTTAGGTTTGGTCTTTTTATGGTGTCCCAACTTTCCTGGACCTTTTGTGTTATGACTTTTTTGGTGTTTTCTTTGATAGATGAATCTATTTCCTCGATTGTATCCCCTACACCAGAGATCCACTCCTCCATCTCTTGTATTCTGTTTGTTTTGCTTGTATCTGTAGTTCTTGTTCATTTACTCAGAATTTCTACTTCCGGCATTCCCTCTGTTTGTGTCTTCTTCATTGTTTCTATTTCAGTTTTCAGGTCTTGAACTGTTTCATTCACATGTTTAATTGCTTTTTCCTGGTTTTCTTGGCTTTCTTTAAGGGATTTATTGATTTCTTCCAATTTTCTGTTTGTCTTTTCCTGAATCTCTTTAAGGGAATTTTTCATTTTTTTCTTGAAAGGCCTCTAGCATCTTCATAAAGCTGTTTTTAAGGTCACTCACTTCTGCTTCTTTTAGATTGTGATGTTCAGGTCTCGATGTTGTTGAAGGTCTAGGTTCTGGTGATGCCATATTGCTCTTTATGTTGTTGTATGTATTTTTGCACTGGCGTCTACCCATCTCTTCCTCCAATAGGTGCAATATGTACCTATGTCTGACTGAGCTTCTATTGGTCTAATCTATGCTTGCTCTGTCTATGTCTCAGGAGGCCCCTTTGGGTCCAGTCTTAGCTCCTGATCTAATTGGAGCTGGCAGATTCTGTATGTCAGGGAGCTGCTCTTGGGTCCAATCCAAGCTAGATGATTCTTTGGCTCAGCGAGCCACTCTTGGTCTTATCAGGGCTCTTACTCCAGTCAGAGCTGGTGGATTCTATGTCTCAGGAAGCCTCTCTTGGTCCAATGAGAGCTGGCAGATTCTGTGTCTCAGGAAGCCACTGGTGTCACAGGGGGATGAGTATTGGAGTAGGGCATGAGTCTTGTAGGTTGCTGGGTCCGATGGGAGGTTTTGGTTGGAGAGCCTGCCAGCAGTAGTCTTCCCTGCTGGCCAGCAACTTGGGTGGAGATGGTTGGGTGTTCTCAGGGTCTGGTTGTGTGCTAGGGCCTAGGTCCTGGAGACAGGACTCTCTGGGTTGGAGAAGAGTCACTCACCTCTTGGTCCAATGAGAGCTGGCAGATTCCATGTCTCAGGAAGTACTAGGGTCACAGGTAGATGGGTATTGGTGTAAGGTGTGGGTCTTACAGATTGCAGGGTCCGATGGAGGATTTTGGTGGGGGAGCTTGCCTGCAAGTGTTTTCCTGCTGGCCAGCAACTGGGGTGGAGATGGATGAGGGTTCCCTGGGACTGGTTGTGTCCCAGGGCCTAGGTCCTAGAGGCGGGACACTCTGGGAAGACCACGTTGTTAATGGATGGAAGGACTTCACCCAGGCTGCAGCAGGGGAGTTCTTATGACAACTTCAATAAACAAGGAATGTGTGAAGTCTCTTGAGACCAGCAGAGTTCTAAGACCCTCTGTTGGGATTTGGAAGTCATGAGACCACTTTCTGCAGTGGATAAATCCATCTTTGTTCACAGGGAGGAGGCCCCCAGCCCTATTTGGTAGAATACAAATATCCTGTTCACCCATGGTCAGAAGGACAAGGTTCCAAGGTTGTCCTGGGTGATGGGAAAAGGTCCTGGCTCTGCCTCACTAGCTTCCAACTATTTTTCCCAATACAAACATACACACCCTGTGTGAAATCTTTGAGAGTCTAAGGCAAATCTCATAACAATTTTCCAACAGGCTAAGTGGTTATGCAAGCACTGACG